>NW_024756024.1:132500-247500 GCF_018991925.1 Homarus americanus
TCGTCCTCTCTCTCTCTCGCTCACACCCACACACATACACACAAGAAATCAAAGTCCTTTCTAAAAAAAAAAGGGCCTAATCCCTCTTGTTCTCTCCCAAAGCAAATGTAGTTTAGTTTAGTTAACGTACAATATACATTACCCTGATAGCTAATATATATATAACAACCAGATGAACCAATAATATAAATGGATCAGTGTATATATATATTTTTCCCACGTAAACACTGTAATATACTGAGAGACATACACCTGATTGTATGGCCTCTGATGGATAATAATACAGACATACAGACATACATTCAAGATAGAAATGTCTTGCTCTTCATCAATAGGAAATATAAATGTATATCTATGTCTCTTCATATTTAATAAATATAACCTTGTCTGACCTTATTGATATTATATTTCAGAGTGGGTAAGTGTTTTCTTTTTTTATAAACCTGACCTTCATATAGACAATGGACACTCCTCAACCTAACCTTATTATACTCAGGACGGGAGGAAAAGGGGAAAAATTACCTACGTAGAGAAGCGCGTAGGTAAAGTAGACCTATTGTAGTCCTGAGTACCAATAGCGATGATGTGTTGTTGTAGAGGACCTAAGTTTTTTCTCTTAAATTTATAACGAGATGAGACAACTTGACTTACAATGCCTTATGGTTCATGAGTTCCTTCTTCTGTTAACTCCTTCTCACGTTGAAGGATATCAAGGACTGTTCTTATAGGCATCACCAAGGTTATTGTTATTTTCTAAGTGAGTGTGGCTTTAAAAATGTTTCTCTGAGCTCTATAAAAGACACTGCATCAGATATTGTTTCTCACAGCTCTCTAAAAGACACTACATCAGCTATAAAATGTTTCTCTGAGTTCTATAAAAGACATTACAACAGCTATAAAACGTTTCTCTGAGCTCTATAAAAGACACTGCATCAGATAACGTTTCTCACAGCTCTATAAAAGTCATTACATCAGTTCTAAAATGTTTCTTTGAGCTCTATAAAAGACACTACTTCAGCTAACGTTTCACAGCTCAATAAAAGACCTAAGACCTCAGAATTTTCCCCAAAAAATAAATAATTGGCAAAAAAAAAAATCCCAAAACGAAATATCAATAAAAAAGCCAAAATACGAAAATATTAAAAAATCCAAAATAAAATAATACTTAAAAAAAATACACACACAAAATACACATATAACAAAAACAACCACAAATACCGATATAATAATAAAAATACCCCCCAAACCCAATACAGACATATTAAAAGAAATATTATCGAAAATTATACGAAACCGAGATCTTAAAATAGGGTTCCTATGTAATCCATAAACAGGTTAAGGTACTGCACTTACCACTGTAGGTGTGTAGTTTATCGTCCCAGTATCCTCCTGTCCTGAAAGTAACAGAGAAAATTATTAAAAAGTTGTTGAGAATTCTGTATGATTTTTTTTGTCTGTCTTCTGTAATAAATAAGGAAAAAATGAATATACACTGATTTAGATAATACACGAAGGTAGTTTTTGAGCTATTATGTGTGATGTGGATCTCAAGTATTACTACTACTACTACTACTACTACTACTACTACTTTTTATGGCTCCTAACCTCTCCTTATAACCATACTTTCTCCACACATTTTATTACCTAACTTTCCCACTACTACTATTGCTACTACTACTACTACTATTACTACTACTGCTACTACTACTACTACTATTACTACTACTGCTACTACTACTACAACGACGAGAACTACCAATCCCTATAATTATTCCCCAGGATTTCGTATCAAAGAATAAAACAAGTTTAAACTGCGCATTCATACAACCCAACAGCGGAAGTATGTACAGAAGAACGAAATTATACACACCTTATACACAGCAGCTCACGTATATCTGAGTATAAGTGAACAAAAAAAAACACCTAATACCACCTACGAAACACCTGTAATCAGTCACACACACACACACACAGGTACAATAGAACAACTCACACACAACACTACAACACCCTCTTCCAGCCTGACGCCCCCCTAGAAACCACCAACTATTATTATTGCGCTATTCAAAGACTCTCCAGGCGCTCGTTATCGAAACCACCTCTCACACAACAGGTATCTACGGCACCTTTACCTGGGTGGGTATCGTCAGGTGGTGGGTTGGCTATTGTTGGACGGTGTTAACAGGTAGACCGCCTGGACCTTGCTGTGAGGAGGTCGTTAGTGCCACAATGACTGCAATGCCTTCAGCTTCAGTGCCAGTGTCGATATCTCCATGGAGGGCCAGGAGGAAGGGGGGAGGGATGGGGTGAGACTGGAGGGCCATTCTCATGCTACACATTCATACATGGAATTCATACACATTCATACAGTATACAGGTCATGACTACTGGTGCTTATGTTTCCTATAAGTGTACAAATAGTGTAGGGAAAGACTAAATATACATGACACTGTGTATCGGTCATTTGTAGAAAGGAATTTGATTGACAGAAAAGGCCGGTGACCTCTTGGATATGAGGTGAGGTGATGCTCTTTTGTTTTTCATGTAGAGTCGAATATAAAAACACCACAACACCAAACACAGCCAGTAGTTGACAGCAGTATTACATCAGAGCTTATATGAAACTCACACACATTATACGGTTCATAGATATTCACCATTAGAACTTAACACTAAACACTGAAGCAATTTCGACCAGTGATATAACAAATTCTATTATACTATCTGGTGAAGAAATGATGGTAATGTTAAAATCTATGTGGAATTATGTCGCTTTACGTCCAATTACTAAATATTTTCTTTCGTGGCTTTAAAGGGAAACATGATGAAGGCGACTCAGTTATATTTGTAAGATGTAGTAAGAGATGATGACGTCTGTAAGAATGTTCAGAGAGACGGAGGCTGTTAGAGTAAATGATCCGTGGAGAACTGAATCCTCTGGCCATAAGAATAAACTGGGTTGTTTGCCGTCGACAGAATACCAATAATGTGTAATAAGAAAACAATTGGAGCGAGTAGGGAACATTGAGGAACCCTAAGAACTGACAGAAAGCTTATCGGAAGAAACATAACCCGGAACTCTACGCACTCGACGCACTCTACACACTCGACACATTCTACACACTCGACACACTAGGCACTCGACAGACTCTCCGCACTGGACACACTCTACGATCGATGATAAACTCAGCCCCCAGTGCTTTGTAAACGTCGAGAGCTTCTGCAGGGGTTGTCTAGTGATTGATGGGAGGAGTGTAAATAAAACGATATGAAGTGAACAGCGAAACGCTCTTTTAGTTAAACCATACTGCCGTTCACTGAGGAAATTATCATTGGTAATATGTTTGAGAATAATACAATGATTATGACGATAATACTTCCCTAGGTAGCTACTTATACACACCCAGGAAGTATAAATTGATGCTACTTATACACACCCAGGAAGTATAAATTGATGCTACTTATACACACCCAGGAAGTATAAATTGATGCTACTTATACACACCCAGGAAGTATAAATTGATGCTACTTATACACACCCAGGAAGTATAAATTGATGCTACTTATACACACCCAGGAAGTATAAATTGATGCTACTTATACACACCCAGGAAGTATAAATTGATAGCAAGGACTCATACACACACACATTGGCAGACTCTCACAAGCATTTCACAACATATCATAATTATTCCTCTTGTACAACCATACCCAATTACCCATCCTCATTCCCTCTCATTAAACTACAACTGAGCTTCATACACATAACGGTAGGCTCTCATAAATAATCATACAGGCTTTCATACACACTCAAACAACACACAGTAGATATGTCATATTCATAATGGTATACGGCAAACATTTCATACACACACACACACACACACACACACACACACACACACACAGTTAGACAAGCAGACATACACACAGTCATACAGATCATCATACACACGCCTATGTAATGGTCCAGTGAGTCACCCCGGCCAGACCAGCACCACACCATCAGACAACCAGATCCTCCTTACACGTCCAATAATACACGCTTTCATTACCACTCACAGAATACACATGTATAAAAATGATGCAGCATTGAATACATAATATACATAATATACTTCACTTTCTGTATGTATATTTTACCACCATCTATATCAACCAAACGTTTATAGATAGATAGATGGATAGATAGATAGATAGATATATAGATAGATAGATAGATAGATAGATAGATAGATAAATATATAGATAGATAAATGGATAGATAAATAGATGGATAGATAAAACTGACGCAGAAAACTAAGGAGAGATTCTTGTTTATTACAGTTGGGAAGGTGAGGTAGGTATCAGTAGTAGCCGCTAGAGACTGCAATTGACGACTGGTGAGGGGTTAATTATGTAAAGTTAATGACAGTTAAGGGGAGAATGGGGAGAAGATATATAGTACACCTTCTGGGGACTCTCATGTGTGTGTGGGGGGGGGTGAGGTTAATGACGCGACGAGGAGATTACAAGAGCTCAGCACCGTGGTAATAATTATGATCTACCTGTATCACGTCTTTAGTGCTTACCTGGCTGAGTGGACTTTGATTTTTTAGTTAGATTTGTGGGTGGATTTTCTGATTGGCTGATTGACTAGTTGGCTGGGTGACTGACTGACTGACTGACTGACTGACAACGACACACACATTAATATATTTTCTCGCGTCCCGGTCAATCACACACCATGAGTTCTCCTGACTGTATCCCAGGGCTTATATCATCAACCCTTCACTAGTATAGCTTAAGACCAATTCCTAGTATGAATGAATAAATGACAACGAATGAAGGGAATATATTTATGTATGTAATGGAGGTTATGGCGGCATTAAACCTACTCGACTCACAACACTCAGACAGTACAAGCATCTGAAGGTGAGGATTAAAATTTGTCCTGTATTCTTCTCATAAACCACAACTCTCTACAGACCATAGTGCTGAGAGTAAGTAAACACACCATAATGTAGCTCTCGTAGCAACCATAAAGGTATACTGTAGAATTTCCTTCACTTTCTCTTACAACAAAACAAATATATTTTTACAAGAACTATAATGTTACAAAACCCGACAAAGTACGTAGTTTTTGTTGCCATTTACGAGAGAATTTTAGGATACAGTTATGAACACAGGAAAAGGTGATATACATAAATACTTTTAGGTATTTTAATGTGAAATGAAGCAGAAAAATCACATTATCTGAACTATAAAAGTGTGTGTGACCTTTTACTCACACACAGACGCAAGAGTTCAGGGTAATAAGTGACATCTGTTAGATAATGTTGTACGTTAAACTCTGACCTTTCTGTGACCTTGACCTATGGCGGAGACTTATATGTGGTAATAGTGATTTTGTATAGTGGTGGCGTATGTTTTTATGATGTCATGACCAAGACCTGTGACCTTGTTCTTACTCGACCCTCAGTACATCAGGGTCACATTGTGTGCTTCTCTACATGAGGGTTACACTGTCATCCAGGTTTGGAGTCACCTAGACAAACTTTTTCCTGGCGTACAGAGAGATGCATGTAAGGACAGACATACGTACAAGAATTAAAAAAGTATAACCCCTCTTGCGTGTGTGTGTGATGCTCACGAATCACTCCATAAAAGGTGATTTATTTCTCTCTGAGGAGAAAGTCGACAGATCGATTGGACGAAAAATAAATGCTCAAACCTCAGCTCAGTGTAAAGAGCAACTTGTGTATCTGAAGCAGTTATACCTCAAGCCACAAATGGTTTAAACTTCACATGTGTAATACTTATCTTCAATTCAAAGCCACTTCAATCGGTAACACATCTCATACCAAAACGTTTTTCAAAATTTTTGAAAAATCACTCTGGGTTTCTCCTCGAAATTGCTGCAAGTGAATATTTCATGTCGGTCCTTTGGGAAAAAAATGTTTCTGAACTTAAATAGGTTTTAGAAAGTTTTCTTTTTTTTCTTTTTGCCGTATAAAGAAAACCTGACGCTCCAAAGTCGTCCTGCTGATCGATAGTCCCGGAAACTCTTTTATTTTTCTTGGAGTTTCGGCTACGAAAAGTCTTGGAATGGATCCCCAGTGTTTGGTGAGGCAGCAAGAATAACAGGGAGGGTAGTGTGTGCCTCGGCTGTGTGTGTATGTGTGTGTGTGTGAGAGAGAGAGAGAGAGAGAGAGAGAGAGAGAGAGAGAGACTGTATAAGCAAGGATCACAAATCAATTCCCGATACAATACAGTCAAAGAATCCTCCTTCCTCACCTCTCGTACACCTCGACCTCAGCATCACACCGCCGCTATAATAGACAGGACACCAATTTACTAAAGCACCCGAGAACACTTAAGACCAGTACCATTAATCAGGTCAAACTTAAAAGCCATTTATGTGAGTAGGAACACTGTCCAGGGACCACCCGAATGATGCAAGATCTCCCACACAAGAAAGTAATGAACGCCAAACGCAAAGAAAAAAATTAGGCCAACTGAAGCATGATTTAGGGTAATGATGTAGATACAATATTACCAAATCTCGAAGCTGAGGGTACAGTTACAGAGATACAACGATGCAGTTTTATTCTGTAGGATGGAGAAAGAAATACAGTTTGGTACTATACACTTAGCACATGTACGATGGAGGAACATATAAGTACACTCGTGGGGGCCAGAGTACACCCACTGTGTACACTAGCTGTGGTAACCAACACAGAATGGCGCAACAGTCAGAAAAAAAAATCATATTTAATCATTTTATTCTTGTTATCACCAGATATTTTCGTCCCGTTTCGCAAATAGAAACTGACCGACATTGACGAAAGAGTTTGCTTTTGAAAATTTAGGTGTAGAATGTGTGACATCTGGCTCCCCGGTTGAGACAAGACAAGACAGCGCCTCCGGTCCCTCACCCCGATGTCTTGGAGTGTACCCTGGGAGTGAGGAATATGTACCCTGAATACGAGATGTGACAGGTGTTCCCAAGGTCTCCCATGATTGAAAGAATATCAATTACGTATTTTTTCCTGCAGGTATCAATCAAACTTCTATGTGATGTATGTGAGATGAGAGTTCCCTGGTGTTGTAAGAAAGGTGTAGAGTAATTTATTCAATTTATTCACTTGTTTTAACGTAATTTCTCTCATCATTCTTTTATCATTCTCTCTCTCTCTCTCTCTACCTATCTCTCTTTCTCTCTTACACCTGTACTTTGAGGGGAAAGACTTGCAACACCTGTACTATGAGGGGAGAGTCTTGTAAACACCTGCATTTTGAGGGGAAAGTCTTGCAACACCTGGATTTTAAGGGGAGAGTCTTGTAAACACGTGTATTTTGAGAGGAGAGTCTTGCAACACCTGTATTTTGAGAGGAGAGTCTTGCAACACCTGTATTTTAAGGGGAGAGTCTTGCAACACGTGTACTATGAGGGGAGAGTCTTGTAAACACCTGTATTTTGAGGGGAGAGTCTTGCAACACCTGTATTTTAAGGGTAGAGTCTTGCAACACCTGTATTTTGAGAGGAGAGTCTTGCAACACCTGTATTTTAAGGGGAGAGTCTTGCAACACGTGTACTATGAGGGGAGAGTATTGCAACACCTGTATTTTAAGGGGAGAGTCTTGCAACACCAGTATTTTAAGGGGGGAGTCTTGTAAACACCTGTATTTTGAGGGGAGAGTCTTGCAACACCTGTATTTTTGCAACACCAGTATTTTAAGGGGGGAGTCTTGTAAACACCTGTATTTTGAGGGGAGAGTCTTGCAACACCTGTATTTTAAGGGGAGAGTCTTGTAAATATCTGTTTTTTGAGGGGAGAGCCTTGTAAACACCTGTACTATAAGGAGAGAAGTTTGTAAACACCCCAACACTCAAGAGGATGGTGTCAGGTGTGTGGCAGTGACCTACATGTTGTTGGGTCAGAGGTCACGGTGAGGTAGGAAAGCTCTGTTTGATCCTTATTGTTTCAATCTGCCATGACGGGAAAAATGGCAGGTGCTTCTGTCGGGTTTTCCAAATGGTCAGATTTCAGAATACGGCGGTGGGCCTTTGACCTGACCTTCAAAGGGAAACATCTCTAATCTCTCTCTCTCTCTCTCTCTCTCTTTCTCTCTCTCTCTCTCTCTCTCTCTCTCTCTCTCTCTCTCTCTCTCTCTCTCTCTCTCTCTCTCTTTCTCTCTTATCCCAAATCCAGACCATTGTTTTAAAATTGTCTGATGAAGGAAATAGATCAGTGTTGTGTTTTGATTGACCAGGAAAATAGGCCAGTGTTGTTAGGTTAGGTTAGGGTGTTTAATCAACAGGTGGAACGAGCTAAAGAGGATAATGTTCATGTCAGAGAGAGACAGACAGACAGACAGACAGACAGACAGACAGACAGAAACAAGGTTAACGGATTCTGACCGACAGGTATTTCATTTCTCGTCGCTCGATGTTACACAAAAAAATATAAAGCTAAAAAATTCCATGAAAATATGTGTGATATTTTATTATGACGTAAGAACATGGCGAGAGTGATGCTGAGGCGTGAGTGAGGCATGTCAAGGTCTCTCTCTCTATCTCTCTCTCCCTCGTTTACTCTCTCTCTTTATCTCTCTTTCTCTTTCACACATACTTTATCGTTTTTTTTAACTATGTATCTCTTTCTTTTACTCCCCTCTTTCTATTTCTGTCACACACACACACACACACACACACACACACACCTTAACCACACTTTTCCCCCACCCGCACATACAAACACGCCTTATCCACACCCCCACATACAAAAAAACACCTTATCCACACCCCCCACACCCTCACATACACACGAACATCCACTAAATAAAAACCCAACAAAAATGGGCAGGTAATTAAATGCTCTTCTCTCTTCGTTAAAACTAAAATTGCATTCCTTTCAGTGAGCAGTTCATAATCTCACTTCAAAGAGCACACGAGAACGCCTGCTGTTTCTTGTTAACTAGGAGGACCGTGGGGAGAGAAGAGGAAGGGGGGAGGAAGGTGAGAAGGAGTTATGGAGAAAGGAGAAAATGGAAAAAGAAAGAAGGTAGATAACAAGAATAATTCCCTCCTGTTTAACACTATCTACACCAGGCGATATTCTTGAGGCTGTATCATACTTGTATCACACAGGTAAACGTGATTATACACCTGTACAATATCACCTCACTAATCTAAATAGAAACATCACAATAACAAGTACAGGTAAGAAGACTTTTATAAGCTTACAATACCAACAATAACACGGATACAGTTTCAGGTACAGATATAAATACAGGTAAAAATACAGGTAATTTATACGTATGCAGGTAGGTATATTTTCAGTCACAATATAAAGAGGTAGAGTATAATTTGAGCTGGTGGGTAAATATAGTGAAGGTTTTGTATATAATTAGCATGAAATAATTGTATATGGATATTTTGATTATATGTATATCTTTAGCCTGGATTATATAATTATATATATATATATATATGTGTGTGTGTGTGTGTGTGTGTGTGTGTGTGTGTGTGTGTGTGTGTGTGTGGTCTAAGTTAGTACAAGGATGACAAACTTTAGATCAAATATGTAAATGAAGTAACTAACTAATTTACATATATTTAATCTTCACCTGAACCTTTGACATAAATAGTGATTACAGACCATAATGTTATCACTGTAACTTCAATGAGGAGTTACAGTGATAATAATAATAATAATAATAATAATAATAATAATAATAATAATAATAATAATAATAATAATAATAATAATAATAATAATAATAATAATAATAATAATAATAATAATAATAATAATAATAATAATAACAATAAAAATAATAATGAATAAAAAAAATAAACATATCAGATTATAATGTATATACACTTCATTAGAGCCAAAGATAATTACCATAACAATCATCGGCAGCTTAACAAGAGTCGTTTAACACCACCCAAAATTTTTATCTGTGGTGCAGGAAAATGAGTTACCTTTGAGCCGTCGATCATGAGAGAGATAAACACATCAGGTGGGGATTATCAGCTGATGAGTGGAAACAACGTTGGCTAATGGTGGATCAAAGACACGTGACACTTGACCACTGGGTTAATCTATCCTAAAATTAGGCTAATATATTTTATATGTGTAGGATATATAACGAGATACGTGTGTGTGTGTGTGTGTGTGTGTGTGTGTGTGTGTGTGTGTGTGTGTGTGTGTGTGTGTGTGTGTCGTGGATCCGGGATAATTAAGACTACGTGTGGAGAATCACAGGTAACTTACTACGTCAACTACGTCATCATCTTAACTTTGTCTCACCTGTGTTTGAGTTACGTCATTAACTCCCAGGTGTTCACACGCCACCGACCAAAATGCCATCGGGGGGGGGTGGGGGTGGGGGACTCAAAGGCCAGTCTTTGTGAAAATAAATGATCCTGATAATTTCCAGTAACACCAAATGCAAAATAATCCTACTAGACAAATTCCTGAAACTCCCCACTGGATAAAATTCCACTGCATACATATATATATATATATATATATATATATATATATATATATATATATATATATATATATATATATATATATATATATATATATTTATATTTATATATATATATATATATATATATATATATATATATATATATATATATATATATATATATATATAATATAATGAAATAGAATAAAAAATATCCAAGAAAGCTATTTTGTGTGTGCGTGTGTGTGTAGGGGGGAGGAGCTTGGGGTTGGGAGAGTCAGAGAAGTGCCTGAGAGGTTAGGTTGCGTTACGTTAGGTTAGGTTACAGTGAGATTGGTTGAGTAAGACCTTGAAACACAACTGAAAGTAGCACCAATCTCTTACACACACACACACACACACACACACACACACCTTAAATTTCCAATAATTCTACTTACTCACAAATGACTGATTAAACTTGGGAAAGAAAAGTAAAAAACAATTAGAAAACGCAGCGGAAAATTACATTTCACGGGTCCTCGCTGCCTCCCCCCCCTAAACAAGAAGAAAAAGAAGAAGAAGAAGAAGAATATCTGAACATCATTTGGAAGTCAGTCGAGTATGAGCCGAGCAGTTCGACGTCGACATGAAAGAGCATCTGGTGAATTACATTTGAATTCTGGAGTTGCAATTTAATTCCACCAAGAGTTAGGGAGAGTTGCGAGGTAGGTGAGAGAGAAGTGAGGGCAGGGTGAGAGAGAAGTGAGGGCAGGGTGAGATAGAAGTGAGGGCAGGGTGAGAGAGAAGTGAGGGCAGGGTGAGAGAGAAGTGAGGGCAGGGTGAGATAGAAGTGAGGGCAGGGTGAGAGAGAAGTGAGGGCAGGGTGAGAGAGAAGTGAGGGCAGGGTGAGAGAGAAGTGAGGGCAGGGTGAGAGAGAAGTGAGGGCAGGGGTGAGAGAGGTGAGGAAATAATGTGTCTTGTTAAGGTAAATTCTCAGAGTGTAATTTCAAAGTTAATTTTTTGTTTTTTTTTCGTGTCAAGTTTAAGGTCAGGAAAGTCACACACACACACACACACACACACACACACACACACACACACACACACACACACACACACACACACACCACCTTCTTGCTCACGCGCGTCTCAACCCTTTCATTTTCTTCCTCGTCTCACACATCCGAGATCAACTTGCTCCTCCTGCCAAGTGAAGCGAACAGCATCACACTGCACCAGATGTAGAGACAGAGACGCCGACAGTGGAGAATCAGCTTGGCTTTACCCCCATAATGCAAATCAGTCAAAGAGGAGAAGAGGGAGTGAGTTTTTGCACATGCCTGAACGGAATATAAACCACCCAAGGAGAGACTCAGCGGTGTAGTGTGATGAAGTATTGTCTGTGAAGGGAATCTGGGGTTCTTGGGGGTTGCTGAGTGAGTTGACATTGTTGACATAATGAGTTAGTATCTAGTTGCTATTGATTAAATTACGTGAGGAATTATTATTAAGACGGTGAGTAACTAATGTAAAATAATCCCTTTAAAATGCTAAACGCTCAACAGGTAGAAAACTTTAAGATGTCACACACATACACACACACACACACACACACACACACACACACACACACACACACACAACAAGGTTCAAAATCTTAAGAGACATTGCCCCTGTCTCCCACCCCGACAGGAAACTTATCTTGCGTCAGTTCAGTAACCACCACCCGAGACCTTGGCAACACAACTTCCCTGTCTCTTTCGTTTCTAATATTGATTTTACTCGTGTGTATTTCATCTCACCGCTACACCTGTTTTTTTCTCTATACCGCTCAGATGGACGGCCACTCCCCATGGTAGCCTTACAGGATACAAAAAACACCACACACACACACACACACACACACACACACACACACACAACCCCCACACACTCACACACACACACAACCCCACCCCTCCCACACACACACACACACACCCCACACACACCCACACACACACACCCACCCACACACACACCCACCCCCCACACCCCACACACACCACCCCCACACACACACACACCCCCCAACACACACAGCCCACCCCACACACAACCCACCCCAACACACACAACTCACCCCCACACACAACCCCACACACACCCCCCCCACACACACTACATACACAACCCATCCCCCCACACACACACAGCTTCATACCTAAAATGTGTTTGTATCTCTCGTGTACCCCTGATGTGTTACCTGGGCCGGACATTTACTGTGATGGAACAACAAACAAACAATGCTGTGTTCACCTGTGTCTATCATACTACATCAGCCTTTGTTCCTGAAGCTCCCGTGACGTTCTTTTTTTTTCAGACTCAATCATTTGTGGGTAATTGGAGCTGGTTTCCGCCTCTGTAATAAACTGTTGTATGCATGTATCAGCTTGCAATCGTGCATTTAAATTTCTATCAGATCACTAATTGATTGTAAAAAAAAAAAAAAATGCCTGAAGTATCGTAGGTGGGCTTTTGATCAGATACTTTACCAGGGTTGTTATCGTCCCGTATTGGATGTCCAGGTTCGAAAATAATCACTGTTTCGAGTCGTATTTCCTGTTCGAATCCATTTACCATTTTTGGAGGGGGGGGGGTTATATATTAGATACTTTTTCACAAACAATGTATCTGCCGTTAATAATAGAATGAAACGGTAGTGCAAACAATAACTTTCACTATAAACAATAAATACTCATCACAAACAATACTCAACTAACCACAAACAACAAACACTCCAGCCTCTTTCTCACTCAACATAATCAATCGTATGTACTCAATTCTCTCTCTGTCTCTCTCTCTCTCTCTCTCTCTCTCTCTCTCTCTCTCTCTCTCTCATATTTTTCCAGGATGGAACAGTAATATACCGTTCATATATTGAGCTCACCATCCTGCAAAAAAAAGAGGACTGGAGGGTAGAGATGGGAGTTGGTTTCAGTAGAGAGAATTAACATGCAACAATTAAGTTGAGCCGTTTTGTGAGATTTAAGTGGATCTATGTTAATGTGAAAACCCGGAGACACGATGTCCTGTATGTGTGTGTAGAGAGAGTCATCATCACACTGGTACTCTTGACACCCGCTTCATCTGGGGGTCACCTCAGTTCATGACCCCCAGAGACATAATATACGATAGTAATTTAGTGAATGGTGTGTTAGTGGAGTAAGTGCCTCAGGTGTGTTGATCCTCAGGTGTGACAGGTATAATATTAACACCTTCCCTGGACGTTGCTGCTGACTCTATTGGGCTGTTGTAGTCATCCCGTTAAAAGGGTTTGTGTCGGTGTTGGAAGAAATCTATGTAATGGGAGATTAGAAAAAATTTGATTTATTTTACGATTCAATGGTGTACTCAATCACGTAATTCTTTTTGTAGACCACACACACACACACACACACACAGAAAGAATGTCAGGGATACAAATGATCGAGGTGAATATTGGATGTTAACCCCTAAGGTGTAATAGGTTCTGGCAACACTGCTTCTCACGGCATATAAAGGAGAATTAATATACCCATTAGTCGTATCGCGGTTCTGGCCCTCAACAACTGCTTCGATCTGTCTTTGAGTACGAATTTATGACCGTTTCTGTTTCCACTCCATTCGGTCTTGTTTCAATCTATTACGTTTTCTTCCAATCCATTCCGTTCTGTTCCAATCCATTCCTCTCTATTCTAATCCATTCCGTTCTGTTCTTATCCATTCCGTTCTGTTCCAATCCATTCCTCTCTGTTCTAATCCATTCCGTTCTGTTCCAATCTCTCTCATGGTATAACGTCATGTGTTTAGTACCAGAACACTTAGCTCGAGAGAATTTATAAGTTTTAAGCCATTTTTGTACCAGTTTTTCTGTCTAATCATAGCATTTTGTTCCATTTCATTACGCTGTGTTCTAATTCCGTTCAGCTTATACCTTCAAGAGTTCTGTTATAAAGTATTTGTTTCTAGAATTTATAATAAACAATTCTCAAAAATTTTCTAAGCATGAGAGTCAATAAAAATCACTACCCCTTCCAAATCTTAGTTTAACTCTTACAGTCTTAAAAATAATACCCCTCCATCTTTATAATCTCATTCCAACCAAATAAATCTCCTAATTTTTAACTTTTTTCGAAGCTATGGTATCATCTGGTCGTGTACATGGATCGGAAATCACATTTATTTATCATTTTCCAAACTTCTGGGCAACACAGGTAGACGCGAATGGCTCTTGTATAATTGTTAGATACGTATGCACAACGAACATAACTGACAATACATCACTTTTATTGGATTTCGGCGTCGTAAATATAAGAATCTGGTTGATATATTCCTCTTGGTGCTATTTTCACGTTGTGTGTGTGTGTGTGTGTGTGTGTGTGTGTGAGCTTATCCTAGTCATGTAAACAGTATTATCTTCCAATGATATAACTCCTAAAAACCGTACAATACTTATTACCCATTTATACTCTATTACAGTAACACAAGTAAATATACAAACAGAAATGCAATCAAAACAAAAGATGAAACAAAACAAAACAAAATCAAACAAAAGCAAAGATTTTAAAAGCAAAATAAAAAAAAATTCTTGGCAAAAGGAAACGAAAACCAGAAAATTGAAATTGTTTCCCATCAAAACAAGAGAAAATGAGGGATGGTTCTATGGCTTAATGGTAACGAATGAAAAGGTGAAGAAGAATGGAAGGTGATAAAGAAGATAGATGAGAGGAAGAGGAGAATAAGATATAATAAGAGGAAGGAACAGGAAGAAGAAAAAAATAAGAAGAGGAGGTGAGAGTCCGGAAGAGAAGAGTTAAAGAGTAGTGGAGACAAGGAGAAATTTACAACAGAGAGAGAGAGAGAGAGAGAGAGAGAGAGAGAGAGAGAGAGAGAGAGAGAATACGCAGTTAACACAAATTTCCACTTTGTTTTTCCCACCTTTTCCATTCTTTCTCTTCCTTCTCTCTTCCATCTTTCATTTCATATTTCTTTATTATTTCCCATCTCTCTCTCCCTCCATTGTTACAGATTATAATAATTCTCTCCTCATGTCCCTCACGTAGGAAAAACCACCTCTGTTATAATCTTTAATACGAATGTGAGAGAAAGGTGAATGGACAATAAATTCTAGGTTGTGGGGCTATGGCACGCCAGAATTCCTTAATTACGAAGGTGGAGCAAGGAAAAAAGCCAGATAAATGGTGACAGGGACAGAAAGCGAGGAAGAGGAATGGATGGAATAATAAATGAATGAGAGAGAGAGAGAGAGAGAGAGAGAGAGTGTGTTGTTGTCGACACCACGAACAGAGAGGATGTAGGAGGAAACACTATATTACGTTATGTGTAGTAAATTTTCCTCAGCAAGTATATTACAAATTAATCCATTTAGTGACGCATCTTATCTAAAAACTATTTTTTTTCCTCCAAACATTGACCTACTTATATCATTCATCTCTAACGATCATTCACTTAACTTCAAAGAGTGACCTGACCTCATTAAGCACTGACATCTTCCTCCTCCACCTCCTGTAAGTAGTGACCTGACCTCATCAAGCACTGACATCTTCTTCTCCCTCCTCCTCCTCCTCCAAGCAGTGACCTTGGCCACCAGTGTTCTTTATGACCACGACAACAAAAAATATGAACTCTGAGCCATAAATCTTCCTCCACAGGGCAAGAGAGACAGACAGGTAAACTACCATGGCACATTTCTCTCCCGGAGTCACCGTGATGTTGTTGTTGTGACGAGTCTGTCTGTCTGTCCCTCGCCTGGCCGCTGGTGGTGACTTGTATTGAGGTCTTGAGTAGAGGTTGGTGGTACTATAGGTGAGTTATAGCACAGCAAGAAGAAGAAGAAGAAGAAGAAGAAAAGGAGAAGAAGAAGAAGAAGAAGAAGAAAAAGAAGAGGCGGAGAAGAAGAAAGAAAAATGCTCACCAAGATATATTCATAGCTGCATTTATAAACAGACTTGATCTCATTCCCTGCAGTGTCCTATGAGTAGAAAGGCGGGTAGGGAAGAAACAAATATCTTAGTCGGTCAGTCAGTTAATTGGTAGTGTTTAAAAAGAAGAAATAAACGACAATTGCGACGTTATAGCAGACGAAAATAACACACACACACACACACACACACACACACACACACACACGCGCGCGCGCGCGCGCACACACTAAGTAGGGATAATTGCGAAATAGCTGGTGTGTATGCAGAGGTCATCATGCAGATAATCATAATACAAACTACAAATGAATAGCATTATGACAAACCTAACCTAACCTTAACTAATTTAATTTTAACTAACATAACCTAATTTCAGTTACGTGCAGATTATCAAGGTAAATGGCGTCTTAAATGGAACAGAGAACACAGGTAAATTCATATAACATACAGGTAAGCACTACATTACAGAAATACAAAAGCATCTCTTCAAGTTTCTGTATTCCGGAAGTCACCTACATATTCGAGTGTGTGTGTGTGTGTGTGTGTGTGTGTGTGTGTGTGTGTGTGTGTGTGTGTGTGTGTGTGTGCGTGTGTGTGTGTGTTTCCTACTTCAGAGCATAAACACGTCTACACATGTCTACCAGAACACATAAACAACACAGACACCCATGGACGCGACGCAACACTCGACCCACAACTCAGGACGAAACGAAGGGAATGTAAACACACACAAATACAGTGGGCATATAGAGCCACTTTCAGCCCATGACTCTCCATCCTTATCTCCTCCTCCTTATTCCTTGCTATACCTCCTACTACCCCTTCCTTCCTCCATTCCTCCTATCACCCTTTCCTTCCCCCATCTCTCTTACCTCCTACCAATTACTCTTCCTCCTACTACCTACTCCTTCCTCCATCACTCCTACCACTCCCCGTCTTCCTCCCAACCTATCCTCCTTCCACTCCATTCCTCCTCTTCCTTCCATCATCTCCATCCCTCCTACCTACCCCTCCTTCCTCTCCATCCCACTTCCCCATCCCCTCCTCCTTCCTCTCCATCCTTCATCCCACCACCATGCAACATTCACAGGCCAACTGGAGAGCTTGTAAATTACACTCATCGCTGTTGGTTATACACAATTAGCTCTCCTCTGAAAATCAACTCCCACATTCAACCAAATCTAGTATTCATAAGTCCGCTCGCACATTTGAAAGCGCTGGGGTTGAAATTGCACAAATTGACTATTATTATGGTGAACGAACGATGAAACAATTCACTCAAACTTACTAACGAAGCTGCTTTTATTACGCTGGTTCGGTGTGTAATTTTTGTTGTTGTTGTTGTTCCGTGTTTTAGTTCATTTCGATTACTTGGTCGTGTTGGAGTGAAAGGGAAGTCAGAGTGTTGTGTGTGGTGATGAAGAAGAGGAAGAATCATTTACCAGTGTGAGATGTAAAGAATAATCCAGTTGTTTGATGACAGTGGTTGTGTTACTTAAAGCTTTTGTTGTTTTATTTAAGTTTATCAAGTTTTTTTTTGAAGTTTCTGTTGTGTTACTTAAAACTTTTGTTGTTTTACTTAAGTTTATCATTTTTTTTTAAGTTTCTGTTGTGTTACTTAAAGCTTTTGTTGTTTTATTTAAGTTTATCAAGTTTTTTTTTAAGTTTCTGTTGTGTTACTTAAAACTTTTGTTGTTTTACTCAAGTTGTCAGTTCAATTACGTGATAATGAAGTAATGATAATGAATAACGTGATAATGAAGACGTGAATAATACTGAACAACTCTTCCTCTCCTTAACCTCTATCAGTTAATGGATAAATAAATAACACACACATGATTACTTCAGATCATATCAATAACCTATTAATTTAATCTATAACAGAAATAAACAAGTGACCTTTATACTCAAGTGAATCTAGTATGAATGATAAAGAATGAATAGGTATGATTTAATTGTAATATACATAAAAGATAAATGTTATAAGTTGTAAGTTGAAGGAAATACAGGAGACGTGAGGGAACAACTGAGAAGAAGATAGAATAATTCATGACAGAATAATTCCTGGCTGGTAGATGTATATAATTTCTCCACTTATTAGTATAATTGTTTGTTTAAAGCTTAGTAGTGAGTTATCTACTTGCTTAAAAATTATTGTTCATGTTGTGGCGTAATTTATTTATTTCATTGTAGTGTGTGTGTGTGTGTGTGTGTGTGTGTGTTACCCTCCCGCTTGTAGAATATTATACTGTATACCCAAGGGTCTTACCACCGTCGTTAAGTCCATCCGACAAGTGTACTCACCTTCATAACAGAGTACATAAAGGTTAATAGACAAGAAAATATCCAGGAATGAATCGAACCCAAAAAGCATTCTCTTGAGAGGCGAATGTTTATACCACTAAGCCACGGAAACACTTGTACGCTATTTGTAGTGCTGGAAAACTCCCACACACAATAGTCGGTGATCCTGGGCTATACAGAAAGTGAGACCTAGCGACGTTGGCTATACAGTAAGTGAGACCCAGCGACGTTGGCTATACAGTAAACGAGACCTAGCGACGTTGGCTATACAGTAAGCGAGACCTAGCGACGTTGGCTATACAGTAAACGAGACCTAGCGACGTTGGCTATACAGTAAACGAGACCTAGCGACGTTGGCTATACAGTAAGCGAGACCTAGCGACGTTGGCTATACAGTAAGCGAGACCTAGCGGCGTTGGCTATACAGTAAAGAGACCTAGCGGCGTTGGCTATACAGTAAGCGAGACCTAGGACGTTGGCTATACAGTAAACGAGACCTAGCGACGTTGGCTATACAGTAAGCGAGACCTAGCGACGTTGGCTATACAGTACACGAAACCAAAGGGGGTGGGGGGCAGATGATCCGGGGTCGTAGCTGATGAGGTGTAGCGGTAAAACCCAGTGACATAACCCAGGCCCATAACACTGAAGAGAGACCATAACACACAGCTCAATGGTGTGTCTAGTTAAGGTAGCGAGATACTCAGTTCACACAGCAAATAGCGTAGGTCATATGTCCAGTCGTTTGTTTGATCCCGTTAAGAATTTTGTGCGATGGAAAATTTCAATAGCCAGGTTGATGGTGATGGTGATGATGATACTGAAAGGGTTTTTTGGTTAAAGCATCTTTTAAAATATCCCGGTGTGTGTTTGTGTGTGTGTGTGTGTGTGTGTGTGTGTGTGTGTGTGTGTGTGTGTGTGTGTGTGTGTGTGTGCGTTGTATTAATGGTTAAGTGAGAGGATACCAACCAGAACAAATATTTTTTTTTAATCTTTTTAACTAGCTTTTACTATATGAATTACTGTTTGTGAATTATTGTTAGGTAAAGTGTATGTATATTAAAATCGAGTCAAGGATTTCAAACTAATTAAAATAAAAACTATTATTTTACACAGCTAAATGGTCCATTAAAGAGAGAGAGAGAGTGGTACCGTTACTTCCATCTTCTACATTTAACTAATATGTAAAAACTAAAACAGAAACAAGAGGAGCTTATTTTACATTCAGTCTTAAAAAAAAATAATCGAGATTAAAAACTAAATCACTGCAAAAAAATATTACCAACACAGAAAAAAAAAAATTAACAACAAAAAATCATACATACTAATAATTTTCTTTGGAATATCAAATAAGCATTATAGAAAAAAAGGGAATAGACATGATTTCAACCACACGTGTAGAAATGGAGGATGGAGGGAGGATAGAATGAAGACGAACCAGGGATAGAAACTCAGTATGCATGTTAGGCAGGTGGCTGGCAGAACAAACAGTGTGTCTTGGCTAATCAGCGGATCCTCTGAATATTTAGAAGCCTGGGGATGAGGAAGAGAAGGTAGGTAGGGTGGGTGAGTGAGTGAGTCAGGTCTTTCATGCCGGTGTGGTAGAGTAACAATATCCTACGTCTGGAATATGAAATGTCAAGATTGGTGTCACATGTACAAGAGACGACAACTATTCACTTCACAGGAGATGTTGTAAATGGCTCCTGCTGGTGGCGGTGGTGGTGGTGGTGATGATAAGGTTCTGGGTTATAGTGAGAGATAGTGAGAGACTGAGCATTGTGTAGCCATCAGTGATAAGATAGGTAAGTGCTCGGGTGGGTTATGTTGATGGGGTCTTACATGGGGAAGGGGGGAGGGGTTATAATTTGGGTCCAGTATTGTGGCTTTGATACTTTAAGAGGTCTATTTAAAGTGTTGAAAAAAAAAAAGTGATGGTGATCATAGTTGAGAATATAATTTATAACTGTCCTTAACCATTATTATTAACCCGGAATCACCATCATTACATCAACACCATCAATACCATCACCACCACCAACACCATCATCACTCCCAAGGAACAACCCCCACCTCTTCCCTCTACAACAACATCACCAACACTACTCCACCACCACAAAAAAATCACAAATACAACTACCCCCATCACCACCACCACCAACAACAACCATTCCACCACCACACCACACCAACCACCACCACACTCGTCATACCCGCGCCACAACCTTAATTGGTCACCACTTGTAACAGTCAGACGGCAGAAATAAAATGTCCATCACGCCTGAGCAGGAAGACCGTCCCCCTATACCACCTAGAAGAAAAATATACAGTAAAATAAAAGACGAATGAATCTTTATACGTTTTTCTCGGCACACTGACAGAGAGAGAGAGAGAGAGAGAGAGAGAGAGAGAGAGAGAGAGAGAGCAAGGAAGGGTAACAAGGAAGTAAAGAAGAGGAAATATAGAGGTGAGAAGTGAAGTGACTGAAAGAATACCGGAAAGCGAGCAAATAGTAATGATAATGATAATAATAATGATAATAATAATAATAATAATAATAATAATAATAATAATAATAATAATAATAATAATAATAATAATAATAATAATAATAATAATAATAATAATAATAATAATAATAATAATCACAAAATAATAATAATAACAAAATAATAAAAACAAAAACACTAACATATAACAACAACACTAGCAACAACAGCAACAACAACATCAACAACAACACTAGCAACAACAACAACAATAGCAATAAAAACAACAACACCCTATAACAACAACAAAAACCCAACTAGATAGTGTACAACGGTTCGCTAGTTAATTATGCCAAGGTCACACGTATAATTACCACTGACCTCACCAATTATACACCCACGATACACTGTCTGTTATAACCAGCCAACAAATAACAATTATTATCATAATAACAGAGAATGTATCACTGGCAGACGAGACCTGTCATATCGGATTATATTCATCAAGCAAACACAAATTACCTGTTTAATTGTCAGTCTTATGGTCCTGTGATTATTCTTAGTGACCAGGAAAAATAAATAGGGGAATTATCAAAGCGATTATCGACCTTGGTGACATGGATATAGATTATCATACGGATTATTATTTTTTTTTCTAGATACAAGGAATTAATATGTTTTTATTTTTATTTTATTTTAGTAACGCGAGAGACAGTCAGGGGTATGAGGGGGTGCAGTGATGAGCCCGGAGACAAGAACGGGCCAGAGGTGCGGGGTGAAAAAAAGAAGAAAAGTCTCAGTAAGATGGTCAGTCCAATCAATCAAAACATCCATAGAGCTAACAGACGCAAGATGAATGACTGGCATTTATGAGGGAATTTGGAACTAAGAATTTACTGATGAATCTGTCACTAGTGTATGTGTGGGAGTGGGATTAATAGTTTTATTTTAATTATTTAAAAAAGTGACCTCAGAGGATGGATGGGGATTTAAATCACAATTATTTCATTAGTGAGATTAGTAACTGTCAACAACATTTACCTTAATTAATATCTTAAATCCCGTGCTGGTCATTTATCATTATAGTCATTATATATATATATATATATATATATATATATATATATATATATATATATATATATATATATATATATATATATATATATATATATATATGGACAAACATAGTGGGTGATTTAATGTTTATATTGCCTGTAAAATATGATCCTGAGGAGACAGACACACGCATACACACAAGACAGACAAACACACACACACACACACACACACACACACACACACACACACACACACACACACACACACACACACACACACACGAGGCTCCCCACAGGGACTCAGATTGGCCACTTCACCTGTGGATGTTTGGCTCAAAGCAAGTGTCGCTGCAGCTTAATAGTCCGGCCGGTTATTCTGCCGTAGAGTTTATGTGTGACCGGCGGAACTGACCAACGCCGGCGACCTGTGTGTGTGTGTGAGAGAGAGAGAGAGAGAGAGAGAGAGATAAGAAGAATGGAAGATAGATAAGATATGGATAGATAAACATAGATAAATATATAGGTAGGTAAATCAGAGTAACTATGGGAAGTGAAAGTAGGTGTCAAACGCCTCACAAATCCCTGTCACTATTATATATGATTTGTATATATTCATTCTATCCCTTACTTGCTCTTATGGACCTTAGTGTGGGTCGATACAGACGATCTCTCTCTCTCTCTCTCTCTCTCTCTCTCTCTCTCTCTCTCTATCTCTCTGTTTCTTTCTCAATCTCTCTCACTTAGTTTCATTCTCTCTCTCTCTCTTATTCACTCTCGTTTCTTTCTCAATCTCTCTCACTTAGTTTCATTCTCTCTCTCTCTCTTATTCACTCTCGTTACTCTTTCCCTTTCCCTTTCCCTTTCCCCCTCTGTTTCACTCTCTCTTTTACAAACTCTCTCGTTCTCTTTCTCTTTTTTTTCTCTTTCCCTGTCTCCTTCACTCTCTTTCTCTCTCTCTATTTATCTTACTCTCTTTACTCTATATATACACACACGCCACTAGTTCCCTCCCCCCCACTCCCTGAAACATGTACGGTTGGGTAAATCGCATAATATGTATTCCTGAACGTCAATTACTTTTGGGTTTCTGACTACGTTTACACAGCTTCTAATCTCAATCCACCAAGTTTCTCTCGCTCTCTCTCTCTCTTTGTTGTATTCTCATTCTCTCTTATTCACTCTCGTTTTCTCTTTTTATGTTTCCCCCTCACTCTCTTTGATTCACTCTTATTCCCTCTTTCTCTTATTCACTCTCGTTTTCTTTGTCTGTCTGTCTGTCTGTCTGTCTGTCTCCATGGCGTGAGTCAAGTTAGCCCACACACACATACCACCGCTGCAGTGTCTACGTGTCTACGCATAGTGGATACCTCCCCCCCCCCTACTCACACACACACAAACACACACAATCACAGTCGCAGACATACACACTCACAATTATACACACACACTTACACACAATCACAATCTTACATATACACACACATACAATCACACGTACACACACACACGGTATTTATCTATTATCTAAAGAAAGTATCAACATGGTGGTGTCCGATGGATGTCAAAATGAACACTACGACTCCTGTTGTCTCGGTTGGGTTGTCAAAATCCTTCGTCCGTTGTGTCATATTATCTCACACAAATTATATAGATAAGTTTTATAGCTGGTGTCCCTGTTTCCTCATTCACCTGTGTACCTCCACCTGTCGGCCTCCTACCTCTGCTACTAATTAATTACAGTGTGTCAGGTGCATCACGAGCTTTCCAATAAACAATAGTAAGACCATCTATCCTGTGCTCATTACCTCTGTTAAATATAGTTAATTAGGGAAGGGAATTAACTTTTATTTCATTATGTCGAAATTTTGATATGGAGAAAAATATTATTGGTGGATGTAGTTTGGTAATTATGTGTGTGTGTGTGTATGTGTGTGTGTGTGTGTGTGTATGTGTGCCAATACCGCCATCAATTAACCTCCCTGAGTCAGGAAAAAAAAATTGTAATAGCAATATTTACCTGTAGTCTAGTGTATAACCATCCACGGTGTGTTTAAAGTACAAGTGTCCATCACTGTTTGGACACGTAACACCATATTTCCCATCAACAAACAATGACGATATGTGACCGTGAAAATATTTGCTGACCAATTTAGAATATACAACACACGTTAAATACAAACTCTGTACTGTGTGTGTGTGTGTGTGTGTGTGTGTGTGTGTGTACGAATAGATTGTACACCGTCAGTTCCTCCCCCATTCAGTCTTCAAGTTTTCTATGATTCCTGTTTTCTCTTGTCTTCCATTTTCTCTCGACAGTCTCCCGGTTTCTCTTGACACTCTCCCGTTTTCTCCCCGGATCCGTCACCCCGAGTACACGCCGAGGGAGAGACTGATCACCCGCTATATATTTCAGTCGTCGGCGCCTCGGTTATGGAAATACATGAGGGTGGAGTAGAGGCAGACGAGCATACGGGGATGGTGGTACATTATTAATTCTGTCGATCTGTCGCTTAGGTGGCACCAGGCGTGTGTGTGTGTGTGTGTGTGTGTGTGTGTGTGTGTGTGTGTGTGTGTGTGTGTGTGTGTGTGTGTGTGTGTGTGTGTGTGTGTGTGTGTGTATGTGTGTGTGTGTGTGTGTGTGTGTGTGTTAGATGACTCTTTCCAGTCTTCACCTCCCTCTCACCTGGGTCTTTGACAGGTCTTACTCCACATATTTAACTTAAAGGCAACGTACGGTATAATAATCCTCATGCGGTTAGACTATCACTAAGACTCGGGTAGTTCCTCTTTATATGGAGTTCTAAGACTGTTAAGACTATCTGGGAAGGTATATGGCGGAGTTATCCCTTAAAGAACTGGATATCTAATAGTGAAAGATTTAATGGAGTCTACTAAAGATGATGTAAGAATTATCCCCCTGCGTGAAGAACCATCCCAAATACCGAGACAACATCACCACTATTTGTTGCTGTTCTTGATCATATTTACAGACCAAAAGACGTAGACGAAACACAAACAAATGGTGGAATCTCCATAGAGAGACTACTAGATAAACCCAGAGCAGACTACTATGTCATGCACGACTACACAGCCCTGAATAAACGCTGGAAACTCGCTAATTACCCCTCCCTCTCGCTTTGGCTTCAATGAGTACTTGACGTTCGGATGAAGATTTAGACACACAGGTATGAACCCTTCTTCAAAACATACCTTAACAAAAACTAATTAATTATCTAACTTAATACCAATAAACAATACACTTTATATAATCACCATTAATCACTGTAAATGGACGTAAATTGAGTGTTTAATGGGCGAGATTATCAGAGTACGACTTGTACCACCTGATGCTAATGGCAGGTAAATTAACACAGCTCCGGAGTATGGACGAGACGGCCCTGTGTTCATTATTCACTCTACTGTTAACTATTCATTAATCCTTCATTGCGCTGTTCCACTTGGGGTTCTAAGTCAATATGATTTAGTGTGAGATAATGGTCGGGTGAACTATAGGATTACCTCAGTTCAGCTCGAGCGAGAATTCCGAGGGTAGGTTCTCTGGTGTCTGACTAAATTTTGGACATTTGGAGAAACTAAACGGCGGCTCCAGTTAGGGTATGTAGTGTGTGTGTGTTAGGAGAGATAGGGTGAGGACTCAACTCTTACAAACACACACACACACACACACTACCCCCCCTACACACACATACCCCCTACACTACCCCCTACACACATACCCCCACACACACTACACACACACACACACACCCCCCCTACACACATACCACACACATACCCCCCCACACACACCCAGAATAACACACCTCCCACCACCACCACAGGCCATACGCTCGCTCCCCCTACCACAGTAAAACTCACAATGTATCTTCCTTACTGATTATAATGAAAGAGCGCGGATAAGGCAAGTGACCATATCTCATCAATGAATCCTATAATCTTACCTTCCCTGCCTTAAAAGGACAGTGATTGGGTTCTGAATGGCGAATCAAAGGGATTATTTTTTTTCACACAGTCGAGGTAATTAGGATTTTTTTCTTTCTTTTTTCTACTGGAGTATTTTATATGTTTCCTTAATAAAGTAAGTTGGTAAGGCTGGTGGTTGGATATCTTGTTGTTGTTGTTGTGGTGTGATGGTGGTGATGATGGTGATGATGATGATGATGGTGATGAAGGTGATGATATATGATGATGAATATAATGATGATGATGATGATGATGATGATGATGATGATGGTGATGGTGGTGGTGAAGTTGATGATATATGATGATGAATATAATGATGATGATGATGATGATGATGATGATGATGATGGTGATGGTGATGGTGGTGGTGAAGGTGATGATATATGATGATTAATATAATGATGATGATGATGATGATGGTGGTGATGATGGTGGTGGTGAAGATGATAATAATGATGGTGATGATGATAATAATGATAATAATAATGCTGATAATGAACGTAAAGACAGAATATACTCAGACCATATATCTTTCTCACTGTGTAATAGATAACGAAATTTATGTTTTGATCCCTCGTGGTAAATTATGTCTATTATTAATGTCATACTGAGAGAGGGTTCAGCAGCCTTACAAATATTGTATACAAACGAAAAGAAACGAACAGTGGTTGAAAGGTTTTGGAACTCCTGGGTGACTCAATAGGGCTGGATAAAATGGTGTGGCGTTAACCATATGAAGTATATAAACTGGCGTCCCGTAGTGAAGGGGTTAAGGTTTTTATGCGGTTAAAGGTTAAAGTAAATGGCAGTAAATATTAAAGTCATGATGTAATAGTTTATGAAGGTAAATCTCTTTAATTATTTACGAATATTTTCATAGGTTTATGTTTGTCATTCCTAAAGTTTTTATTGTGATAACGTACCAAAAAAAAAAAAACCCCACAAATAGTGAAGCTAACGCAAACCTCAGTTAATATTAGTAACAGTAGCAAGAGAGAGAGAGAGAGAGAGATGTATGTTGTCCGTCCCACCAAACCGCGACGCACAAGTTCCCTCCCGTTAGGCAACAAATGCACAGCTATCGGAATTTTAATCCCCTCTGTGTTGTGGTGGTAAAGGCGGACACAAGCTACCTCCTCAACAACCACACACACACACCCGGAACCAGCCAGTGAGGAGGGACTCTCTCTCTCTCTCTCTCTCTCTCTCTCTCTCTCTCTCTCTCTCTCTCTCTCTGTTTCTCAAATCCATTTTCACATATTCTCACTTTCCCTGTATACCCGTTCATGTTCCTCTCTTGTCTCGGAGTAAAGTTGGCGCCAATTTCTTCCCTCCCTCCCCCTCCTCTCTCTCCTCTTTTCCTCCTATTTCTCCCCTTTCCTCCCTATTTCTCCCTCTTTTCGCTACCTCTTCCTGCTCCCTCTCTCTCCTCCTCCCCCCTTCTCCTCCATCCCTCCACCCATTTCCAATCCTTTTCAGTTCTAGGGAGTGAGTGATTGCCCACTCTCCTCCTTACTCCTAACCCAATCCATCCCCCTATTCCCCCTTCCCCCTCCTCTCTCTCTCTCTCTCTCTCTCTCTCTCTCTCTCTCTATGGAGTAGGTGAGTGATCGCTCCACTCCTCTCTTATCCTTCCTTCCCTCCCTCCTCATTACTTAACCCCTCCCTAACCTCCCCACACCCTTCCTGCCTCCGCCCCACCCTCTCTCCCCCTTCCTTCCTCCCCGCCCTCTCCTGCCTCTTCCGCCTCTCCTCCCTCCGCAGGTGGTGATCGCCCACCATGTATCACGGTCGACAGTCTTCTCGCTAATGGAAATATATGAAGTGATGGAGCAGACAGAGACCACCAGAAGGGATACGGGTGTGTGTGTGTGTGTGTGTGTGTGTGTGTGTGTGTGTGTGTGTGTGTGTGTGTGTGTGTGTGTGTCATCATGCGTAATAATAATAATAAAAAAAAAAATAATAATAATAATAATAAAATAATAATAATAATGACAGCAACAACAACAACAACAACAACAATAATAGTAATAACAACGACAATAATCTCAATAATCTAACCGACTATATGGTAGAGGAGAGTCCATTATATAAAAAGTCCGTTAAATATTAAACAACTCTATTTACCGCACTGCATCAGAACAGTTACGAGAAGACATCATCATGGTACAATGTCCTTCACACTATAATGAGGTCGAGGGGCAGAACGAACCCAGAGGGGAAAATTGAGTTATTACAGCGATCAGTCCTCAGTCATACGTGATCAGCTGTTTTGTGTTGACATGACTTGCATATATTCATGGGAATTTATTTTGGGTGGCTAGAGGTGTTAGTATTAGGAATTAGTTAGTATTTAATTAACACATGAAAGGTTAAGTGCTTTTTAATTTTACGTTTTGAAGGGAATTCTGGTTATTAGTGTAATTATTTCCTAGAACAATTTGACACACACACACACACACATACATACATAAATAAACTAGGGTATACTAGAAAAAAAAAAATCCCACGGCATACGAAAAGGACAAGAAACTCCCCTTAAAAATTGTCCCAAATGCCGTGTTCAGAGTTCAGACACAAAACCCCACAAGGACAAGGGTGCAACGTTTGCATAAGACATTACACGGTCATGTACTGATGTGGGAGAATCCACATATGCAGGGAGGGAACGGTACAGTAAGATTATAGCACACTCTCTATTTATTGCCACCATGACGCTTTAGGAACACCATTACACCATAACATTGCTACCATGACACCATTGCACCATAATATTGTTCTGTGACGCCATTAAGCTCTTTAAAACTCATCAGGAAGCTGAATGAAAATCGACTGACAGACAGTATAACCAGAAGAAAAAAATATAAAAAAGTCAAAGAGCGTCAAAAAATAGCACTGCAGTCGAAGGGTTAAAAAAATACACACAAGGAAACAATAATGAATCAACTCAACACGCCTGACACTTTTCTAAAAATCTTCATCAACAAAAGTATTTCCTAACATGACACCTGGATATAGGAGATCACCCAGGCAGACACTCCATTCTACCTCTCCCTTCCTCTTCCTCCCCTGCCACCACACGTCCCCCTTCTCCAATCACACACCTCCTTCCCTTCCCTCCCTTCCTTCCCACACCCTCCAAATCCACTCCCCACAAACCTCCCGCACCATCCACACACCCTCTCCCTTTCCACACCCTTTCCCTTCCCTCCCTCCCGCATCATCCACACACCCTCTCCCTTTCCACACCCTTTCCCTTCCCTCCCTTCCTTCCCACACCCTCCAAATCCACTCCCCACAAACCTCCCGCACCATCCACACACCCTCTCCCTTCCCTCCCTTTCCACACTCTCTCCCTTCCCTCCCTTTCACCACACCCTCTCTCCCCACACACCCTCCACACACCCTGCCAACAAGGGAGCGCTACACCATGTTTCTTTCAGGCCGTGGTTGTACACACAGTGACCAACACAGAGTTAGGGTAAATTCTTCATTACCTGTGTGTGATGGGGTCTGTATTATGACACCCTGAACATGACGGCTTGGAAAGATCTTATATTTTGCGAAGGATTTAAATTCGCATAGATCCCTTATGTATGTATGTGTGTGTGTGTGTGTGTGTGTGTGTGTGTGTGTGTGTGTGTGTGTGTGTATTTCTCATCTCTCTCACACACACACACAGGTCGCCGGCGTTGGTCAGTTCCGCCGGTCACACATAAACTCTACGGCAGAATAACCGGCCGGACTATTAAGCTGCAGCGACACTTGCTTTGAGCCAAACATCCACAAGTGAAGTGGCCAATCTGAGTCCAGTGTGTGTGTGTGTGTGTGTGTGTGTGTGTGTGTGTGTGTGTGTGTGTGTGTGTGTGTGTGTGTGTGTGTGTGTGTGTGTGTGTGTTCGGGGTGTACAGAGATTAAATGTTAAATAATGCATATGTATGAATGAAAAGTAAAAACAAAGAAATAGACAAAAAAAGAACTACATTATCATCATGTATACCCCCTCGTCAACAAGTATGTACCTGTATATGTATATCTATGTATCCACTCAGATCCACTTAGTAAAAAAAGAAGAGTTCTTACAATTGGTCAAAAATATAATTAGTATCACCCCAAACCTTGAGAAAAGATAAACACTGGTACATGAAACACCTGTAATTAGTCCTACAGGTCACAAGTATAACATTACCTTTCTTTGTTAATGATAGAGTTGCTTCTTCAGTTCACCGTTCAGGAAGTAAAACTGCTTACCTGAAATAAAAAAGAAAATCATTGCTCAATACATTTTATGATTTGAAGTTTGTGAAAAGATTCTTATGGTTTAAATATTACTTTTTATGTCGACTTTTGTGTTTATTTTTTTCTGATATAATTACAGGTTATGTAAATATTAAAGTATTATTAAACTGTTAAATTACTTGTCTACGGTCGGGATTAATTAACACAAGCAGGTAATATCATAGTACACCTTCAGGCAGGTAAACAGCGGGTATACTTAGTCCTGGTTGTTCATAAAAAGTATTAGAAAGTTTAATACGAAAGTTGTTAAAAGTATACTATAGACAGTTATCTCTACACTGGGGGTTTATGTAGTCCTGGGTGCCCTTGGAAAGTATAAAAAGAAAGTTGTTCAAAGGATACCAGAGCTTCAGTAGTACATGACAATACAGTATTTAGGTAATTTTGCATACTTGTTTTCCTTCTTCCTCATGTGTCGTGGCTATAATCATATAGAGTGAAATGTACCACGATAGAAGACGGTATTGTATATATTTTGCTTTTCGCCAAATGTATACAATTCTCTTTGTATCGTTGCTGCTGGGCGTGATGGAAGGATATATATGTGTGTTTCATTTTCTGTAACTATCAACAATTCACTTTGTTCACTTATGTTGTTGTAGTGTTATTGTTGTGTTGTTGTGTTGTTGTCTGTCTGTTAAAACGTTACGGATTTATTCATATATATGATACGTTCTAATGCCACAGATTTGTCAAAATAATAAGTATCGAGATAAACAAAATAGCATCGACAGATAAAGAATTAATGGAACTATTTGTTATAAGTACTGAGATAAACAAAATAGCATCGACAGATAAAGAATTAATGGAACTATTTGTTATAAGTACTGAGATAAACAAAATAGCATCGACAGACAAAGAATTCCTGGAAATATTGGTTATAAGTAGTGAGGTAAACAAATTAGCATCGAGAGACAAAAGAACTCTGGAATTCATTTGGTTGAATGAAAGAACAAATAAGTATTTTGTGAAGTAATGTTTGGGAAAATTTCTGTTGATGTTTGTGTGTTTAGTATCGACGATGTTTATGTATATGCTTCATTATGTGAGTTACCTACGAATAATGAGACGATGTTTACCTAAGAAATAGACTTACCTGACTGACGTTACATGTGAATAAGAATCAAGTGATACAAGGAAGAGGAATTTTGTTTTGTTTCACTGTTAATTGAATTGTATATCTGGAGGATTTCTGACAACAAACCCCGGTATAAAACACACACACACACACACACACACACACACACACACACACACACACACACACACATTTGAGTTCTAACAGACCCATAATAACCACTTTTATACTTTTTTTAAACCTTCCCCATAATAAAACAACTCGAATATTTCTGACCAACACTAAAACAAGGTAATATTCACGACTCAATCTACTTCATACTACAAGTGTGTCCACAGTGACAAGCAGATCAACACTTATCTTCAAACTCACTTACAAAATTATTCAGATGTAACCATAATATGAGAGGGGTTATGTACCACACTACGAGTTAAATTAATTACCAACAGTAACTAATAGAATGATGATTGGGATAACGGATGAGCAGACAGGTAAACAGACGCACCTGGTGTTGATATTACCTGTCAGCTCAAGTCTAGGATGAGAAAGGTAGCGGCTATGATGCATCGTGGAAGTATTGTGTGTTGAGGATAGACGCTTGACAGGTGATACAGATACAATGGAACTACACAAACACGGATAAAACGATATTGGCATCACCTGAAGAATACCCAACCCCAGCTTAGTTCACCCAAAATGAGATTATCCATCCTAATACTATTTTGGGGGATGGGGGTTAGGTTAGGTTAGATTAGGTTAACATTAAGGTGGTTAATCTTTAGATGAAATAAACTAAAGAGGAGATTCTTCAGGTTAGAGTAGGTTAGATTAGGTTAAGTTAGGTTAGGTTAGGTTAGGTTAGGTTAACATTAGGGAGGTTAATATTTGGGTGAAATAAACTGGAGTGGAGATTCTTCAGGTGATCCCAATATTTTTATTTCTATTATATAATTCTTCATTTCCATGTTATTCAATCTAAAAAAATTCAAAGGAAGGAAAAATTCAACTTTATACACAATTAACTTATAACATTCCTTCTCAGACAATAAAGCTTTGTATGAGTAAGTGTTTAAAGAGCCATCGATAAAACCTTAACACCGTATCGTATAAGTTTTAGTCAATGGCCCTATATAATCATTAACCATTGGCTGTGTTATTATCATTATTATTGTTATTATTATTATTATTATTATTATTATTATTATTATTATTATTATTATTATTATTATTATTATTATTATTATTATTATTATTATTATTATTATTATTACTACTACTACTACTACTACTACTACTACTACTACTACTACTATTACTACTACTACTATTATTATTATTATCAGGAATTTAAGACCGTCTATGGAAACAGACTATTCTCTACTTGACAAACTGAAGCGAATATAATGTTTTTGTCTCCCCCGGCTGTCACTTTCCAATTCCAATATGTCTCAGAACAGGACATATTGGACATTGCAGTGATTTTACAACCGGTGAAAGAGAGAAAGAGAATATCATATCACACATTGATATTAAAACCTAAGTCTAATGTCGCCAGTCAGTATATTGCAGCAGTGTGATGTAAGAGTTTTGATTCTGGTGATGAAATATTGTGTTGTGTGTCTGCTAAACGTAACATATTCTCAAAGGTTTTATTTTTAAAAATTTTAGGATTTTTTTTTATCTAATAACAAGATACTTGATGTGATTTAAGATCTGGGGCACTGACAACATACCAAGATAAATAATTAATTAAAGAAGAAAACATTACGTAGATTAATTAATACAAATATAGAATAAATAGATTTAATAAAGTTACTATGATAATAATTTTCCTTTTATATCTATCTAATCTATTTTACACACACACACACACACATAATGAGGTCAAAGGTCCGGGAAGTTCACCATAAAGTTGAAACTAATTAGCCAGTAACGTTAATTAGAGGATTTTTCCTAAATGTGTATCAAAATATATTCACCGCTCATATAATCCAGTGGCGTAGATCACCTGTCTCGCCTGGTGAACGAACAGTGGTAATAAGATGTTTGATTAAGGTGTGACAGGTGGCGTGGGTGATGATGGAGGTGTGAGACGTGGTGTGGGTGGTGATGGAGGTGTGACAGGTGGCGTGGGTGATGATGGAGGTGTGAGAGGTGGTGTGGGTGGTGATGGAGGTGTGTGAGGTGGTGTGGGTGATGATGGAGGTGTGAGACGTGGTGTGGGTGGTGATGGAGGTGTGTGAGGTGGTGTGGGTGATGATGGAGGTGTGAGAGGTGGTGTGGGTGATGCTGGAGGTGTGAGAGATGAGGTGATGGAGGTGTGAGACGTGGTGTGGGTGTGATGGAGGTGTGAGGTGTGTGGGTGTGGGAGGTGAGATGATGGTGGTGTGTGGGTGGCTGAGATGGAGGTGTGAGGTGGCGTGGTGTGATGGAGGTGCAGGTGTGGGGACTGGAGGTGTGGGATGGTGTGGGTGTGATGACTGGTGGCCCCATGCCCTGAGGTGGAGGTGTGGCCATGGAGGTGATGCTGGAGGTGTGGGAGGTGGTGGGTGATGCTGGAGGTCAGATGAGAGGTGTGAGAAGAAAAGAAGAAGAACCAAAACCAAAGTATCACCACCATCTCCTTAAAGCACGCCAACATCCTCCTCCTCCGCCAACAACCACCACTCCTCACACCACACCAAAACAGCACCATTAATTCTACCCTGGAGGAGAAAGATGAGGAGGAGGAGGAGGAGGAGGGAGGAGGAGGAGGAGGAGGAGGAGGAGGAGGGAGGAGGGAGGAGGAGGAGGAAAGGAACATCAGCAGGTAAATTAAGCAGTCAGTCTTGTGTGTGTGTGTGTGTGTGTGTGTGTGTGTGTGTGTGTGTGTGTGTGTGTGTGTGTTGTGTGTGTGTGTGTGTGTGTGTGTGTGTGCGTGTGTGTGTGTGTGTCGACGTCAAGTAATTAGTCAAGAGGCGCTTCCCCAGCTGCTGTTCTGAACGCTGAAGAGGAGACGAGAAAACTAACAGTGTTTATAATGACAGCTTCAGTGATCACGCCGGCCATTATTGAACTTACTGTCTGAGCCTAAGAGTTGAACCTCTGGGAACTGAACTTATAAGTGTTTCATTGGTCTGGGGAGATATCACTATTACTATTAATACTACTTACTTTACTACTACTACTACTACTACTATGGCCACTACATATTGTACTTTACTACTTTTTTTTTATATGGCCTCCGGCCTCCCCCAATAGCCATTCCTTCGCCACCATTTTATTACCTTAATATTAAATATCCTAATACATAAGTAACTATCCTGGCTGTGTTGAAATAGTTGAGCGGCAGATCTATGCGGCATTCAGTGGCTGTTGCCTCATAGTCAATATCTGCAACTGTTGTCGGCTTCGGGGTCGATGCTCTCGTTCCCCTGAGGCAGAGCAAAGCAGACCTAAGGAGAGAGCAGGACAGTCGACATCTCATCCAGGCTGTAACATAGCTTCTGGGCTGCTGTTTCTGTTCGGATAGCACCTCCGCGAGTCTGGCGTAGAAGCATCTTGCACTTGGTCCCATCCCACCAGAGGTTGTGAACACCAGAGGAGTGAAGCTGCCTTGATCAACGTTCTGAATTCTCTCTCCGTATTCCTTTATTTTGTCATTCTCATTCGTCCTGTGTGCAGCATCGAGAGCTAAGTTATGATGACATGCGGCCATGGGATAAAAAATCCTGATGTTGAAGAAGGCTCGCTGTCCCGGCGTCCAGAATTCTTGAGAACTGACGTCAACACGGGCTTCGTTGGATGTGTTTGAAGTCCTATGTTGGAAATTCTCACCGTCCAATGGAAGGAGGGTCGGTTCTATGCTGACATCACGACAGATTTCCTTCAACATATCTGCTGTGAGATTCCTTACTTCGTCATGCCTCATGTAACTACTACTACTACTACTACCACTACTACCATTATTACTACTACTAATAATAATAATGAAAATAATAATAATAATAATAATAATAATAATAATAATAATAATAATAATAATAATAATAATAATAATAATTTAAAACAAAATAATAATAATAATAATAATAATTAAAAACAAAAGAATAATAATAATAATAATAAAAATAATAAAATAATAATAATAATAATAATAATAATAATAATAATAATAATAATAATAATAATAATAATAATAATAATAAAAAATAATAAAAATAATAATAATATATTAAGAGAAGACAGAACCCATAAGGAGTATTAGATCCTTCTGTTGAGAAAAAAATAAAATATATACACAGAAAATACGAATCTCTCTCTCTCTCTCTCTGACTGTCTGGGTGTCTATATGTCTAGGTATTTATCCGTCTGTCTGAGCGTCTCGCTGTTTGTCTTTCTCTCACTCACTCTTTTTCTCTCTCTTTCTCATTTCTTTTCGTTTTTTTATGGAATTTTCGCCGTGACTAAACCTAATAAACCCATTCTCATTCCCGCCCAGGTCACCAGTGTTCTATAATTGCTATTTCGACTTCGGAGACTGATTGAATCGTAAAAGGTTTTCCTTGTTGCGACGCAGTTCATAACCCTTCCCACTATCCACTCCTCGAAGCCCATGATTGGTGGACAGGAGAGTCATGGGAGTTATTCTATTGGTCACCTCATCCAGGCTAAGATAAATAAACTTCCTATTGGTCGGCTATGGAATCTAGCTCGAAATGAGATAATTTCATTGGTGGATATTGTCACCCCACGCGGAGGCCTCACCGGTAAACAATAACAAAATTTAGGGTGGAAATTAAAGTTGTTGTTTTTTAGACAGAATTTATTTTGTGATTTTGATGTCAATAACGTTATGTCACTGTCATTTATGGACGAATTGGCCAAATGTATTTCTTTCCTGACCTGCCTGATGGAAGTTTTTCGCAAGTGAGGCAGGTGTGTTATTCCCAAGTACAGGTTAACGTAATAGCTGTCGAGGTGTTTGTTATTCGTGTTTGTTAAGTTACGGTAAATGTTCCTTTCATCTCCAACAACCAACATTCATCTCCAACAAGCAACATTTTTCCCCAACAACCAACATTCATCCCCAACAACCAACATTCATCCCCAACAACCAACATTCATCTCCAACAACCAACATTCACCCCCAACAACCAGCATTCATCTCCAACAACATACACTCATTAACTCCCCCCGCCATTTTTCCCCAACAACCAACATTCATCCCCAACAACCAACATTCATCCCCAACAACCAACATTCATCTCCAACAACCAACATTCACCCCCAACAACCAGCATTCATCTCCAACAACATACACTCATTAACTCCCCCCGCCGCCCCCCCCTCCAAGCAACAGAGAGGCACTGAAATTCATGGCTCTTTGTTGCCTCCAATAAACTGCAATGGTGGAGGGAACACATTGCATTCACCCCTGCAAGCACTGACGTCTTCGGGTGATTAGTTGCTTTCATGTGCAGTACGTCTCTGTGTGTCTGTTTATAAATGGTTCTGATGGAGAGTTGAAAGAGGGGGAGAGGAGGGGAGGGGGGAGGGGGAGGAGGGGGGGGGAGGAGGAGGGGGTGTGTGGATCATGAATCTGTTTCATATCCACACGAACAAGCATCTGTGTTTGTGTGATGGTGTGATGTGAGTTGGATGGATTTTTTTTTTCATTTTCAAACACACGAGTAAATATGTATAATTTTTTTTTTTACATATACGCAAACATAATCCTATTTATAAGACACACACACACACACACACACACACACACACACACAAACCTACATGTCTACATTTCTAAACATGCGAAAACAAACACACACATACAATCCTGTCCCTGAAACCAACTTTATTAATTTACAAATATTCCCAAGCCTATACAAAACACGTCATCACAGATTGCACTAGATGGCAGGCAGATGTTTACAAAAATAACGAGAGAACATTGAGAATCACTTTTATTATTATACACACGAAAGCAAACACACTCAATCACAAACTTGCATATAGAGTGGGATAAATATTTGCAAACACACACACAAGAACAAGCACATTCATTCACAAATACATACAGTAACAAGCGCAGTCAATCACAAACACACACACGCAATAACAAGCACATTCATTCACAAACACACATACAAGCACACGCAATAACAAGCACATGATTCACAAACACTAAAAAAACAAGCACACACATTCACAAACACACACATTCACAAACACACATATTCACAATCACATTCATTCACAAACACAGAGGTACATAATAAAACAATCATTCACAAACACACCCACAAACAAACACAATAACAAGCACATTCATTCACAAGCACACACAAGAACAAGCACACACATTCACAAACACACCCACAAACAAACACAATAACAAGCACATTCACTCACAAACACACTGATGGCTGATGTTGTGTGAAGCGACAGGGATGAACCAAATTTAGAACCTTGTTGGGGTAACACATTTTTCATAGGAGTAGGAATGAATGATAACGAATGTCGGTAAATTGTGTGTGTGTGTGTGTGTGTGTGTGTGTGTGTGTGTTGTTGTCGCCACCCAGCTTTAAGCCTGACAAAGATTGAAAGACTTACAATAAATCTTGTTCAAATACTGAATGTGTTATATTCATTAAAATAGACCTGAATACACACACATACACACACACACACACACACACACACACACACACACACACACACACACACACACACACACACACACTCACAAAGGTAAGCAACATTTCTGATAGATAATTTTATCTTTAATGAACAAAATCATCATCAAAGTTAATGATTATAATTCATGAAAATAATTTATGATAATCACCTCAACTGTATAAGAAAAAAGAAAAAAAAAAGAAAATATAATTGGAGGGTAGAATTTGGTGGTCTATTTTCTGAGAGGGAAAGTGTGGGTACTAGAGGTAGTGAAAATTCAGCACACTAATTAATAAGCCTTTGGGATAGTTAATTAGGTACCTATTCACAGTTGGGTCTATTAAGGTCCGTGAGGAAGGGGGTAATGATGGAGAGTGGGAGCGAACCAGAGTCCTATACCGTAAGAGACGAGAGGTAAATCCATTCTGCCATTGATACTTCTCGTCAAGTGGAAAAGAGAGAGAGAGAGAGAGAGAGAGAGAGAGAGAGATTGTGTGTGTGTGCGTTAGCGTGCCTGTGTATATACGCATGTTGGGGGTACTATTCTCTACAGTACGCCCCCAAATCGGCAAAATTATACCTAGCAAAATTCCCGATCACTGTGTCTTACCATGAAATTTCAATTAGATTCATTTTCCAGCAAGTGGATCATAGCGGAAGAATAATGATCAAAGAGCAATTAATGTGTAGTCGTAACTTTGATGCCAGAAAGGGGGGGGGGGAGGATGGAGGAGGAGGAGGGCAAGGAGGAGAGGAGGTGGTAGGGGAGAGGAAGGAGTTATTAAAAAAATCTGGGGATCGGATTTCACGCCCACACACCTGTATGTCCCGTCGCCGTCGTCGTCACCTGGCAGATTACGTCCTAATTATCTCACCTGTTGCATCTCACACCTGACCAATTGCTCTTTTTCTGCCTTTTCAGCTCTCTCCTCCCTTTCTGTCTATCTGTGTTTGTTTATCTCTCTCATTCCCCTATTCTCTTTCTCTCTCTCTGTCTATCTTATTCCTTCTCTTTCTAGTCATATCTCTCTGTTTTTCTCAATCATTCTCTATTCAATTTTCTCTCTTCACCTTTTTCCCTTTCTCTCATTCAATCTTCCTTTCTCTACCTCTCTCTCTTTATCTATCTATCTACCCCCATAAATACTCTGTAAATAACAAGATATGCTGTAAAGGCTCTGTAAATTATAAATACCAAACAATATACAATAATTTTACTATCTTCCTTCCCCTCTCCCGCCTCCCTCACTCCCAAATTTCTTTCCTTCTCACATCTCCTCCTAACCCACCATTCATCACATCCCAAATTCCTTCCTTCCTCCTTCCTCCCGTCACCCCCTCCTACCCCAACTACCTCCCTCTCCTCCCTTCCCCCTCTCCAACCCCCCACCCTATAACCACCCCTCTCACCTCCGTCGTCACCCCCACCTACCTACCCCCACCTCATGGTATTATCTTGGCCCGACTTGCACAATAGTTTAGCTAAAAATGGTTATTTGGCTCGTTAAGGAAGGCCGGAAATTACAGCGATTATATACTTTTTTATCACTTGAGTGAGAGTTACGAGCAGCGGCAGCCGACTACCAGCACACACACACACACACACACACACACACACACACACACACACACACATGCATAAACACATAAAATAGCAGGCATGGTCCTCATAGTATAGGGAAAGTCTCTCCGTCTCTCTTGGTAAGGGAATCTCTATCTCTCACTGGCTAAGGTCTTATGGGTAAGCAGTGGTAGTGTGAGACACCTCATAAATTCCTCCACATTGTTTCCCATTAGGAAGGACAAGCTATCTTCTTTCTCTACCACTATATTTTAACCCCATCTTATATTTTGTCTTGGTACTATATTATACCCTATCCATTATATTATACCCTGCCCTTATATTACTCCCTATCCCTTATATTTTATCCTGGTGTTATATATTTATTCATGTCCTATATTTAACCTTGGTTCTATATTTTTCTTTTTAGTAATTCCTCCCTTATTAGTCTTCAAAGGAGGACGTTATTGAATGAGCTGTGAACACCACTCTCTCTCTCACTCTCCCTACCTCTGTCCTTCCGTTTTTCTCTCTCTCCTTCCCTGCTTTTCTGTCGCTCTCTCCTTCCCTGCTTTTCTGTCTCTCTCACCTTCCCTGCTTTTCTCTCTCTCTCTCTCTCCATTCTTTCTCTCTACCTCCCTCTCTCAATCCCTTTCTCTATAACATTTACTCATTCTCCCTTTTCTCTTACTCACTTTCTCTCAGTATCAATAGTTAACTGTTTCTCTTACTCTTGCTTTCTCTCTTTCTAGCTTTCTCCAACATTCACTTTCTCCACCTGAGGGGAGAGGGCGTGTAGCGTCAGATCAATAAACAGGTATCGGTAAGTTGCTGAGCCGGGTAATTAACACAGGTGGGCAGGTGAGAAGCACAGGTAATTGCACTGAATTCTATAAATGGTTCTCTTCCTGGTGCTGTGGTTCTCCTGGTGGGATAGTTACCTCGAGGTCTAATTGGGTCGTTAAAGGTGCCTATGTCTACAGTATGTTGGTGTATGCATGTGAAGGTTGAGGTTGTTGTTGCTTCAAGAGGTGGTAGTAGTAGTAGTAGTAGTAGTAGTAGTAGTATTGCGTTCAGGCTTACGTTAATTTGACATTTTTGGACATGGTACTATAAGATTATGATAATTTCAGACATATTCCTGTTAGATTCGGAGACTATTAGACATATCACCAAAACCCTGAAGGTGGTTTAGGGTTTAATCAACACTATGACAACAGCTGTAAGGTTAAATACGAGGAGAAACATGTTGACTTAAGTGGCAGAAAGAGTATCCTGGGTCCCACTCCTTCACCAAGAGGTTTTGGGGAAATTCAAGAACGAGGATTTTGTCTGAGGAATAGAAACCTCTTTTATTCTGAGCCACAAACCAACATTAACGTTATATCTCTCTCACCCCCTTAGAATGCTATGAAGCTGACTCATTCATTTATTCACTACGACTATACACAGTTGTAAGAGAAGTTTAATTACTCACCTCCTCATAATGAAGAAACTTTGTAGAATAAATTTGCAAGTTTATTCAGCATATACGAAATTACTTTTTTTTTTCTCTCTAAACTTATTGAAATTTCCAAAGAGTAGTTTAGTTTGTTGGAAGAAATGAACGATTGTGATGAACTTAGTAGCTGGGAGTTAGTAAAATGTTATAAATCATTTAGGTTCTAGAGTGTAATTATAACTTTCTCAAGTTCAACTTTCGGTAGAAGGATGAAGCACACGATAAATACTTACTAGTTTGAGACTATATATGAATTCATACCTCTCTTGGGTGGTACACACACACACACAGTATAAGTTACAGACAATATGTAAAATACCTGTGAAAATGTTCCGTTTCATTTTGTATATGTTCTGTATAGGTTACGTTAGGTTAAGGTTAGGTTAGGTTAGGTTAGGTCAGATTAGTGGCATATCTCCTTCCCCTTAACCCACCCACCCAGCAGGTCTGTTGCATTTCCACAGTTTTAAAGATAGAGAACTGAAATTTGGTAGGGAGGTGCGGCAGGCCTAGGTGAATAGCCATGCACTATCACCTGTCCCTCCATACGGGCGAAGAAAGTAACTCACCCAGTATATACAGTTTATATATGGATTATGTTTAGTGTTAAAGCCTCATTGTATATTTAAGCCTCTCCTCTTCACCGGTGTTAATTAAAGCGGAGCCCCAGTGTGTGTACTCTCAAGATTACTGCCCAATTTTCTTCCTTGTAAATTTTTTTGGTTTAATTTTTTTCCCCTCTTGGACTAGTCATTTCGGGCGGGATTCATGTTGTTACTCGGCATAATCTTTTTAACATAAGATTTTTGTCTCCCACTATCGTTGTAATTAACAAGACCAAGGTATTAGTAACCCGCAGTAAGAATATCCTACAGGAATAAGAACACACACATCAAAAAAATTAGACACACTCTTTCATCGAAGTAAAAAAAAAGTCAATGGCTCTAAGCATGTACACAGCAGGGATTAAGAGGTGAAATCATGTACAATATTTTTATAAATGTTTTGTACAACTGCGACTGGCGTATTTTTTTTAGGTTAGGTTAGGTTAAGAAAGATTAGATTATGTTAGGTTAGGTTAGGTTAAGAAAGACTAGATTATGTTAGGTTCGGTTAAGATTGGTGTGGTTAGTTGAAGTTATTTATTTATATATTGCAACGTAAACAAGGTCTTTTATTTTATTTCAACTGTATACCTTTGCTAGGTACAGTCGCCTGCATTTACACCTGATACAGTAGCTGGCGTGTTTTGTAAGATGTGGCACCACTGTGGAATACTTATCTAGCATCTTTAGCCTGGCTACTAGATACATAGACAGACAAACAGACACAGACATACAGACATTAGATAGAGCAAGTGATATAACAGACAGATGGTTATAAAGAAACAGACAGACAGACAGACAGAGACAGACATATGGCCAATGAGTGAAATATATATAGGAAAAATTCGCCTTTAAGCCTCAAGTGACAGGTAGCCATCACAGGTATTGAGCGGGAGATGAACACACAAACATACAGGTATATCCTCCTTGTAAGTACAGTGAAGGGTAAAAATATTAGCTGTGAGCCAACATCAAGAGAGAGGACGTGAAGAATGTTCCAACCGGGTATCAAGTGAGAGAAGGAGGAGGGGGGCTGGTGAAGGAGGGGGAGAGAAGGGGGGAGGGGTGTAATAATTACACTAAAATAGTTCTTGATAAAATCTTGTTTGATCTTATCCATGATTTAAAACTCTCAGTACATTGTTGTCATTAGATCTTTAGCAGCTGGTGATATTGATTTTCCTCGGTGGGGGGGGAGGGGGAAGGGGGGTTTGGATGAGGGGGGAAAGAAAAGGGGGCGGGGAAGGGAAAGAGGGAGGGGGGTAAGATTATATTATATCCGATGGAATAAGAAGAGCCTCAACGTATGGATAAACACCAACATATTATATCTGGTTACGTTTGGACCTATACAACATGAAATAGAACACACACACACACACACAAACACACACAAGGGTTGTAGCCCCCGCCTGCCCTCAACAATCTAAACTATCAACGGGTAAGTCCAAATTGCGTCTCCTCTTAAATGTGGGATAAACCCAAATTCTTGGTGCTTAGTACTGCTGGTGCCGCACACAACTGTACCTCGTCTTACACTACACGCCATCAACGTCTTAAACTGTACCCGCAAACTTCTGAGATTCTTTCACCATTTTGTACTGAACTGTAAGATAGATAGCACACACACACACACACACACACACACACACACACACACACACACACACACACACACACACACACACACACATACATATGAACAGTCTCCCCCGTGAGCACTAGACAATGTTGGTTCAGGCAAGAAGTGTCAGAGACAAACATCGCAGCATGTAAATTTTCTGGCTAAACTTGGTGAAGACGCTGGCGTGTCAACACACGTACCCCGAGTTTTACCCAAGAAATTCCCAAGTTCGGCAAAGAGGAGAAGAAAAAAGCGTAAAGATGTGTCTGCGAGCGACATTATTGCTTGTGAAGTGCCTCAAAATTAGTCTTCTAGATATCCTCCTCTTCTTTCTCCTCCTCCTCTTCTTGCTCTTTCCCCCTCCTCTTCTTCTTTCTTCTCCCCTTTCTCCTCCTCCTGCTGACCCTCTTCGTCTTCCTCCTACTTCCCCCCGTCGTCCCACTTTATTCTCCTCCTCCTCTCCTACTTCTCCTAATCCATACAAAGAAAACGGATCGCGGTCCAGGTTTTCGGTTCGTAAAATAAACACACTGCCAGCACGAACATTCACTGCGTCTGGCGTCTCCCTTCACTCTACTATTGGCATATATGAAAGATAAACTTCCGCTCGCATCATACCTTGAATTATTACGGGCAATCACCAGCGCCTGGCATTCCCCTTCCCACCCACCAAAGGCAGACTAATGGGAGATAGACCAGACAAGGTGGTCAGCCCGCCCTCTCTTACCTCCTCATAAATTTCTTCAATTTCCGAACTATAACTTCCTTTCCCACCTCTAATCTTCTGTCACCCTCCTTTCTCTCTCTCTCTCTCAAAAAAAAAAGAAGAAAGAAAAAAAAGACAAATCAGTGATGCCAGAGCTCGTTGCACTCTACGATTTTTTTGCGATTTTTCCACCAAGTTTGATGAAAAACGATTGTGCCGTTTCGGCTGCCCAGAACAGACAGACAGACAGCTAGTCCTATAGTACATTAGATGAACAGACAGCGACAATAATATCTGTAGTACCAAACGTTTATGAAAAGGAAGACTCAATGCCACAGAACGTTTCTCTGCCAACTTACACCCCAGATAAACGTTCCCTCGTACTCAATATCACTCTTTCTTTACAATATGCCGCCATCTTGGTTAGTTTATTTCCTAAGAGTTTTGGAGGTTTATCATACACCTCCGTGACATCCCTCAAAATACCTACAAGAACTCACTCCAAATTGTTATTACGTTTATATCAATCATATAGATATAATTTTAATTTAAGATGAGATAAGTTTTGTATATAAGACAGACATACGGATACAGATAGACAGACGGGAAGAAATACAGACAAACGGACAATAAGACGGACATAGACAGGCAGATGAGCAGAAATACAACAGACACTAAGACAGGCACAGACAGACAAACAGGTAGAAATACAAACGATAAGACAGACACAAACAGACAGACAGAAATACATACAAACAGACAATAAGACGGATAGAAAACAGACAAACAGACAATCGGACAGAAAGACAGACAAACAGACACACACTACAGTAGACGGATTAAAGGGGTCAGCGCGGGGTTCACAGTCTAAGAAAAAACTTTACCTGGTGCTAATTACTTACCTTCTAGCACCTAAGGTTGTAATTACTTGATTAAGCGAGACAGGTTGGCAAGGAAGTCAACAACCCCTAGTGTGAGAGAGAGAGAGAGAGAGAGAGAGAGAGAGAGAGAGAGAGAGAGAGAGAGGGGAAATAACCAGAGACAGACAGGCAAAAAGACAGAAGATAAAGAGAGACAGTCAGAAAGACAGGAGGAGAAAAAGAGACAGACAGGCAAGCATAAAAACAGGAGATAAAGAGAAAGACAACCAGAAAGATAGGAAGAGATAAAGAAACAGACAGACAAACAGACAGACAGACAGAACGAGAGAGAAAGAATTGCACAGTGAAGGTTATCAAGCGGTTGTTCAATGGAATATTTCACCAGCTATAATACTCGTTAAATCCTCATAACTAAAAGCTCTGAGTTACTGCCAGGTCACAGCAGTCTGAACACATTGAATGACCTTGGACTACCTCTCTATTTCGGCTTTGTGTGTGTGTGTGTGTGTGTGTGTGTGTGTGTGTGTGTGTGTGTGTGTGTGTGTGTGTGTGTGTGTGCCCTTTTACATGAGAACATAAATTAGGAAAGGTGAGACAGGTGTAATAATGGGACGCTTTATCCAAATCTTTTTATAAACCCAAAAAGTGGTTGTCTTAATTTTCTCTAATCTCTCTCTTTCTTTCTTTTTTCTCCCACCTTCTCTTTCTCTCTCAACTCTTCTCTTTTTCTACCTTTCTCCCCATTTCGGACTTTCTCTAAGCTGTTTCCCTTTTAACTCTCTATCCCTCTTTGCTTTAACTCTCTCTCTCTCTCTCTCTCTCAACTATATCCCAGCTTTCCACAATAGAGAAATCCACGTAATTTCATACCTTCTTCATACACTGCAAACCCACGGCAGCAGATATTAATTTGCAATGTAAACACGTTCCTCTATACGCTCCGCAACTTTGCAACATAATTTATTTTCGTCGTGTGATTCAACATACGCGTTGCTGCTTTCCATTCGAAGTCGTACGTAACTTAGCTTAGAGGAGTTGGGTCTGTATGAGTGTATTTCTTTAGGAGTATTTTTGTGGGGCAGGATTTTGTGAGTATTTATTAATGTATGTGTGTGAGAGAGAGAGAGAGAGAGAGAGAGAGAGAGAGAGAGAGAGAGAGAGAGAGAGAGAGAGAGAGAAATATACAGTATAAATATATGTAGAAAATTTACACATACATTAAATGGATGAAATAAATAGAGCAATATATAAACAAATAAACCTACAGGTATACAAATACAAAATATAAATACAAACACCCATGTCTTTGTTTTGATGAATTCTAACAAACACCACCAAAAAAAAAAACACGAAAAAACAAGAGAAAAAAAAATCACAATAATAAATATAAACACAGCGACAACAACAACGAAAATACTGCTGAGGTCAATTTCCCTTTTATACCGACACGAAATATAGAAATAAAATCTATGCAACTAGAGGTACTATATCATACTATAGCTAGGGGGTTTACAGCTAAATTTATTCATTAACATCATCATTAAAATTACAATCCCAAGTGTCACGTTACATTAGAGAATTATAGCAGATATACGGAATAATTAATTAACCTGATTATATTAGTAGGCGGTGAATTATATATTTTCAAGGTGTGTTAGTAACTAATTAATATGTTTACTGAGGGGTTTGGTATTGATTATTAGGTTAGTGTGTATTTACATATTTACATAATGCTATAAGGAAGGTGTAAATTAGTGTGTTGTAAATGTTGTAAGGTTATTTATTTATTTATCTGAGTATTGGTAGAGGTTAATGATTTTGTTTTGTTTATATGTATCTCTCTGTCTGTGTGTCTGTCTGTCTGTCTGTCAGTCTCTGTGTTTGTTTCTTTATCTCTGTCTTTCTTTATCTCTCTATCTCCCTCTCTGTCTATCTCTCTCTTTGTCTATCTATCTCTTTCTTTCTTTCCGTCTATCTGTCTGTCTGTCTGTCTGTCTGTCTGTCTGTCTATCTGTCTCTCTCTCTCTTGTATTAACATCATTTCCCAATCCACACATAACCCATAATACCACCAGAATACATTGGACATTACCATACAAACATTACACACTCTTTTTCCCTCCCTGTAAAGTGTCGTGCTAACAAATCCGCCAGAGTTGGTTGTGTCATACTCAGCTCACAACATGACCAGGAGAGACAGTAATCCCTTAGTTGCGGAAAAAAAATATATTTACGCGAAATGTTAAATATATATGTTTATTCGGCTTGGTTATGGGAATCATGGTAGCCAATCTAAATGTTTATATTATGCCATGGTTGGGTTGGTGGTGGTGGGTGGTGGTAGGTGGGTGGTAGTGGGTGGGTGGTGGTGGGTGGTGGTGGGTAGGTGGGTGGTAGGTGGGTGGGAAGGACTGGAGTTGTTTTTTTTTATTGTATAGAAAGATATATGATGATTGCATTAGTTGTGTGTTCTATAGTTTATGCGTTGTAGTCAGATGAGTTTTATTATTAAATTTATCAACACACACACACACACACACACACACACACACACACACGTTTTATGTATGTATATATTCCATATTTCACAATTAAACTTTCTATATGCAACTGTCCATCAACCTACAGACAGTGACACACAATCGAAATAACAGGAGGAAAAATACGAGCTTATTCACATATATATATCTGCCCCACTTCCACCCCCTCACCCACCCCCCACTCCCTTCTCCCTCTCACCCCTCCTTCCCCTCCACCCTCCCTTAGGTCATCAGAGGTGACAAGACGCCCTAAAACTGACGGGTCTATTATGGAGGAAAATTACTCATTAAAACTGGCATAGCATTAAACTGTGGACCTTCTCTTGCCAGGAAATCCCTAATGAAGACCAAGTTAATCATATCCATCCAATGTTTTCTCTGCCCTGTTTACATTTCATTATCCCAGGCTCTATCTGTTTACACGCAATATTATCCTCTTAATTTACACTTTTTTTTTTACCTTTATTTACATCGTTTGCATTTTTTATCCATTAATTTACATCGTTTGCATATTTTTTATTGATATATTTTTGCACTATATCTTTTTTTACCGATTCTTTTTTAGTTAGTATTCGTCCATGTTATATATTTATTTTTTGTATTTTGTATTATTTCACATATTTACACGTACTGTATATATGTTTGGAGTACATATACATCATTCCCTTTATAAATGTTAAATGCAATATACAGTATAGTATTTCTGTGAGAGCTATAACTTATTTGAGTTTTATTTATACAAAGGTAAAGATTTTTCCATGAATTTTGTGGATAATTTTCTCTATATATAAAAATAATCGTATCTGGCTTTACGGACACCAGGCAGCTTTTGGATAACACAACACAACCCAACACAACACAACCTAACAACATAACACAACCCAACACAACACAACCTAACACAACACAACCTAACACAACACAACCTAACAACATAACACAACCCAACACAACACCAACTCGACTCCACAACACAACACTACCTGACTGCACAACACAAAACAACACAACACAACATCTGTACACGGATATTTGACACTACAGAGACTATAGAACACTACACAACACTTCAGAACACTACAAAACACTACACACACTATAGAACACTACATAACTCTACAAAATACTACACAACACTACAAAACACTACAAGACACTACAGAACACTACAGGACTCTACAAAACCATACCAAACACCATACAACACTACACAACAAGGGGCTCAACACGAGGTCCACAGAGTATTCATATTTCCCACATTTGACACAATATATTTTTCATATCCTTTGACTTTGTACTGTAAACGTGTTGTCAGAGGAGGGAGCTAAAAATTTACAGGTGAGTTCTGGCCACTAAAAAAAAAAGCCACTTCAGGTAGGATAGATAAAGCAGAAACCCTCTTATATAGATGATACCCTCAGCTCAGATAACAATCGGCTTTGTTAGTGAATACCTGTGTGTTTGTGCGTTTGTGTTTTGAATTCGTACTACAACTTAAAGGGTTTAAATATTACTTCACCGGGATTGTAATTTAATTTTATACATTAAGAGTTGTGTATATTATTTTTGGGGGGTGTTTTTCCTTTTATCTTATTTTTTTCTTTGAAGAGGAGGGGAGGGGAAGGGAGTGGGGAGATGAGGGGAGGGGAGGGGAGGGGGGGTGAGAGGGAGGGAGGAAGAGGAGAGAGGAGTGTGTGTTTCCTAGTCTGCCAAGTGTTTGATCCAGTCTTATATGCCTCTTTCATATTGAGTCTGATACTACGAGCAGATATTGCTTGCTTACTTACTTACTTACTTACTTACTTACTTAGTTTAGTTACTTACTCACTCACTTACTTCCTTACACACCTGGTCACTTCCTCGACTCTCTCTCTCTCTCTTTCTCTCTCTCTCTCTCTCTCACCCCTACTCTCTCTCTCTCTCTTACACGAGGAACATAGATGACGTTATAATACAAAACTTTATCTTGTCGTTCGTTACAGTCATCAATTTTACACAGGTAGATACAGCGGCTTCCTCATCGTCTATATCATCGTCTTTACAATAACTACATACTGTAACTCTCTCTCCTTTACGGACCGTGCCAGTAAATCTTTTAATCCGCTCGGCTCGGTTCGACTCGACTCGACTCGTAACGGGAAAAGTCTGTGTTTTGATGGAGAACCCCGCTTACCCCCCCCCTCCCTCTCTCTCTCCTTACTGTAGCTACGACAAGAAAAGATATTTGGTTAACGCCACACGATTATATTCCGCCCAGAGTCACCGTCGTAAACAAGGGACTACGTAAAGAAAATAACTTGGAATAATTAGTAATAAGACTAATATTAAGAAAGATTATCTCTATTATCTCCTTTATCTATTTCCCTTATCTACTCTATTCCTCTTCTCTCATCAATCCTTCCCCTTACCTGTCTCCCCCTCTTCTAACCCGGCTTTCTTCTATATTCCTCTTCCTATCATTTCTTCTCTTCCATTACCCCCCTCTCTCTCTCTCTCTCTCTCCACACACCTATCCATTCTATTCCATATCCTCCTTTCCTCCTATCCCCCTCTCACCCTCACCCTCTCCTCTGATTTATTCTCCTCTTCACTATCCACTCTTCTACCATCATTTAAATTCAGGGATATATTTTCCTCCCGGGTGATGGAAGTCTTAATACGACAGGAGGGAGAGAGAGAGAGAGAGAGAGAGAGAGAGAGAGAGAGAGATCATTACGACAGAGAAACAACAAACAACTCTAACTAATTAAGCTATTAACAGGCACCAATTGATCTAAGGTGTGTAAAGTGTAAACAAACAGGTGTGAAAAATATAAACAAAACACAAACAGGTATTAATAACCTTAATCAATTATCTTGTCATGATATTAATAATAAATCTGGTACGTGAAAAAAAAAACATGAACCTTAAAAAAATATATATATCGTTCACCTTTGAGTTATAGGGTGTGTTAAGAAGAGAGTGTGTGTGGGTCAGGGGTGTGTTAAGAAGAGTGTGTGTGTGTGGGTCAGGGTGTATCTAGGAGGTGTGGGGGGGATCAGGAGTGTATGGGGGTTGTTCAAAGGCTTCGTGGTATAATATAGTATTAGTTTGGCAATTGATTTACACACACACACACACACACACACACACACACACACACACACACACACACACACACACACACACACACACACACACACACACACACACACACACACACTCAAAATGACTTCTTGACACCACTCAGACACACTCCACCTGCCGGATATTACAGAACCAAAGAAAAACTCTCATATATCACCGTTGAATATTCCGCGTCACTCACTGTCTTAGGCGGATGTGATTGAACAAAAAGAGCTTTTGTTTCTCGCCAGAGGGAGTTTTATTGATGTCTCGTAAAGGTATCTGGTGACAGAGGGGGAGAGAGAGAGAGAGAGAGAGAGAGAGAGAGAGAGCATTTAACACACCGGTAAAAGTGAGAGAGCTTAATATAGCAGAGAGAGGAAGTGAGAGGCGCCACACTGGACAACATTGCAGCAGTGGGTAGGTAGGTCCCTGTAAGAGGCATTCCAACAAGTACAGCAGAAGCCATAGCAGCAGATACAGCAGAAGCCATAACAGCAGATATAGCAGATACGGAAGAAGCCATAACAGCAAATACAGCAGTTACGGAAGAAGCCATAACAGCAGATACAGCAGTCACGGAAGAAGCCATAACAGCAGATACAGCAGAAACCATAGCAGAAGCCACAGCAGCAGTCACAGCAGAAGCCACAAGAGTAGAGTAAGCAGAGGAAACAGGCAACACCATCTCAGTCGCCTTGACAATGCAGCAGTGTTTCTCAGGCGATAAATTGTCAATTAAGAGTTTGATAGATGCTGAGAGGACGACGACCACTGCTGACATCTACCATCTGCTGCTGACACCTACCATCCGCTGCTGACACCTACCATCTGCTGCTGACACCTACTTTTGATATCTACCACCTATCGCTGACACCGCCCATCTACTGCTGACACTTATTGCTCAACACCTCCCAATTACTGCTGACATCTTCCACCTACTGCTGACACTTACCACCTACTGTTACGACGTGGGAGAGGCATGGGAGGGGGATGAGAATGGGAGAGGAATGGAAGACAGGGAGGGAGAGGAATGGAAGGGGGAAGGGAGGGGTGGATGGGATAGGAATGGACTTTGGGAGGGAGAGGAATGGAAGGGGAAGGGGTCTCGTAGGTATGTGCAAGATATCCCATGCAAAAATAATATATCAAAACAAAGACACAGACAGACACAGACACACACAGCAGATAGCAAGGTCCTCCTCCTCCTCCTCCTCCTTCCATGCAAAACACCACTACTGCCAACTCTTCATAAAGGGATGGGAGGGAGATGGAAGAGAGAGAGAGAGAGATTCTGTATGTCCCATCCCATGCATATACAATAGGTTTTATCCCCCCCCCCTTCCTCTTCCTTGTCCTTCCCACCGACTCACTCCTCCTCCTGCTCTTCCTTTCCACCGACTCACTCCTCCTCCTTCCCACTGACTCCTTCCTCCTGCTCCTCCTCCTTTCCACCGACTCACTCCTCTTCCTCCTCCTTCCCACCCACGCACCATAAGACTACTATCGTCCTAATTTTTCTGTATAAAGTGATATGGAAGAGGAAGGAAGGAAGGAAGGAAGGAAGGAAGGAAGGAAGGAAGGAAGGAAGGAAAGGGGGAAGGAGGAGGAGGTAATATATTATCCCTCCCATTCACTCTACAATAAATTGTAGCTTCCATCCCATACAAAGACAAGAAAGATGGGTATAAGGATGGAGGGAGAAGATGGTAAGGAGGGGGGGGGGTAAGAATAAAGCAGGGAGAGAATGAGGAGAAAGGGGAAGAAACGGGAAGGGGAAAGAGGAGTAAGGGTAGGAAGGAAGAGGAAGAGGAGGGGAGGAGACGTTGGAAGGGAAATGAAAAAAGAAGAAAAGAGGAAGGAAGGAAGATGAGGATGAAGGGGAAGAGAGGGGATGAGCATGGGAGGGAAGGAGGATGGAGAAGCTATATCCCCTCTCCCTCCCCCCTTCCACCCCTTCCATGCATACACAACAGCTAACTCTCTCTCTCTCTCTCTCTCCTCCCTTCCCGACCTCCTTAACCTCTGTTTGGATAGACTTGAACAAGTTGATTCAGCCAACAAGTTAACTTCCTCTCCTCTCTGGCGGCACGTAAGGAACACCCCTCCCCCCTCATTCCTCCTCCTCCTTCCCCGTTCTTCCTCCTCCCCCCACCTCACCTCCTGCCGATGCTACAAAGTTAACGGGTCCTCCACCTTCAGGCGACCTCTTGAACACGATGATGTCACCCCCTCGTTGCTCTTCCTTCCCCCTTATACTAATTATCAGACCAAGCTTCTGAGTGTCCTTGTTTCTCTTTTTTTATTCCCCCTCTTTCTCTTGTCCTTCTCCCTACTTCTCTTTTCTTTCTCCCTACTCTTATTTTTTTTCTTTTTGGGTGTAGTAGTCAACTCGACCTACTTAAGAGCCCCCAGTGTAGTGTTGTCTCTTGAGGTAATTGTTATTATTATTGTTTACGAAATGAGGTCCTCTTCTTAACTCCCTGCTGTGTCCTCACTCAACATGATGTAACCTTGACTCTCAAAAACCCACTCCTCTCTCTCTCTATGTCTGTCTCCAATCCCACTCCCTTCCCCTCTCTCTCACCTCTTCCTCCCTATTATACAGTACTACCCACCCACCCCCCCTTCCTCATCCTCTCTCGGCTCTTAATCCTTCCGCTTTCTTTATCTCTTATTCTTCTCTTACTTGTCAACTTTACATTACTCCACGTTTATTTCCGTGTGCCTTCTCTTACGCATTCTTTTACCTTATTTGTTTATCTTCTTCTATCTATGATCTTTATTTTATTTTATTTATTTTATTCTTCTCAGGACCAAACACAAGGGAGGTTTTTATCACTGGTATATAGACCACTCCTCGAGGGGTCTAAATATATGACTGAAAGAATTAAAGCAAAACTATTCTTTGGTTGTGTTGAAGTACTGCCTCTAGCTACTGCGTGTCCTATACTGTACGGTCAACACACACACACATACACACACACACACACACACACACACACACACACACACACACACACACACACACACACACACACACACACACACACACACACACACACACACACACATAACGTCTTTCCTGAATCTACCGGAATATAACTGAATTAAAACAGATTACATAGTGTTAATATCTGAACCTGAGTGATGAGGACACAATGGGTCAGACCACGTATAAACTCTGACTCGTTGGTGATATATTAAACACATATTCACACGACGTATAGTTAGTGCTACAGACCCCCCCCACACACACACACACACACACACACACACACACATACACACACGCACACACACACACACACACACACACACACATACATACATACACCAAGCCTTTTGTTATTCCCTATGCCTATATTTTCTAAACTAATTGTTATATTTTCTTGTTTCTCTCGTTTACTCAATTCCACCTTTCTCCTTTAAAACAACGCTAAAAATGACAAGGTTCACAGTTATATATGACACACCTGCTGTTGTCTCTCGCCTTCGATCTATAGTTGATTTAAGTTAAAGTAATACATATGTGTCGATGAGTTATGATCCCTACAGCCCTAACAGTACACTTATAATGTGATCGGTAACCTAATCTAACCTAATCTAACCCAACTTAACTTAACCTAACCTAACCTAACCTAACCTAACCCAACTTAACTTAACCCAACCTAACTTAACCTAACTTAACAATCCCCGACGCCTTACCCCCATAACGTCATTAAGTTATAATTACCCTAATTTATTCACAGCAGCTTTCGTTAATTGCTTCATTACTTTATCACGAAGGGGGTGCTGGTATGAATGAGAGAGAGAGAGAGAGAGAGAGAGAGAGAGAGAGAGAGAGAGAGAGAGAGAGAGAGAGAGAGATTTGTGTTGTACCATTGTTCTTAACTTGATCTCCTCCAATGGGCTCTCAGGTCAGGTCAGGTCAGGTCAGGTTAGGTCAGATTGATGATGCAATCTTAACTTTTGCCTCCGAACTATCGGCTGAATAATTCCGTTCATTTAACACGAACTATGTAAAAGAAACTCAGCTACAAATTGGAATAGCTTTTATGGGTTTACTGGGAGCCTTAGCTTTGTAAATTAGTTCTGATGTAAGCTAAAATAAGCTCTGGTAACGTAGGTGTGTGAGTTAGTTTAAAAAAAGCTAAAATAAGCTTTGGTAACGTAAATGTGTGAGTTAGTTTTAAAAAGCTAATAAAAGCTATATTAAGGAAACCCAGCTACAAATTGCAAAAGTTCATACAGTTTTTCAAATTAGTTACAGCTTTGTAAGTTTTTTTAATCTCTAACAAAAGCTATATTGATTGCAAGAGCTATAGTGATAAATTAGCTTTTGGTCATCTCACAAAAGCTAAAAAAAACTACTGACATACAAATTTAAACCACAATAGACTCCTGAATGAGATATATAAATACTTAACGACAGAACAAACCAGTGAGTAATAGAATATTTACCAGCGACATCCTTATTGGGGGTGAGGGGGGGGGGAGGGGGGGAGGGGGTATGAGGGGGTTAGGTGGAGTTATCAAAACGCCACGACGACAAGATTTCTAAAATGAGATAATAATTTCGAATAAAGACACATAATTCTTTGCCTGTATGAGCTATTAATATCTACCAAGGACAGAATTTACGAGTGAGGTATAAAATAGTAACAACGACAGACACACTGTTACTGAGATATTAAATTTTAACTAAAGACAACACATTTTTTGGAGTGAGTTATTAAAAAAAATGATCTATGACTTATTGAGTGAGGGATTAAGTCTTAACCCATTGAGTGGTAGGGGTGAGGGGAGAGGGTGAGGGGGAGGGAGGGGGGATGTCTGATGTGAATACATCGTCTGGTGTTAGTGAGAATAAACATTTAAGTAAGGCTCTATCCCTTAGAAGAAGAGGGAGGAGGAGGAGGACGAGGAAGAAGAGGATAAGGAGGGGAACATTAAGAAGAAGAAGAAGAAGAAGAAGAAGAAGAAGAAGAAGAAGAAGAAGAAGAAGAAGAAGAAGAAAGCACAAAGGAAACATATAACCAAGGCAACAACAATAAAAATACTTTCACCTGGCCCTCAACAGGTAAGTACTAACACAGGTAGTACACACACACACACACACACACACACACACACACACACACACACACACACACACACACACACACACACACATTTCTTTAACCAAATATTCAACTTGTCATTTTTTCATACAATTTTCATTTTCAGGACAAAGGAACTATTGGGGAAAACTGTAGCAGCTCACGGAAAATTGTCCTATATTCTGGCACTGAAGTTTCCACCGACGGATTCCTGTGGCTCAGAGGAGGAAAGAAACGAGGATGAGGAAAGTGAGGTGTGGTTGGGAGGAAAGAGAGGTGGAAAATGAAGAAGGGTAGATGGGTGGAAAGTGGCATGTATGGGAGGAAAGTAGATGAGAGGAAATACATGGGAGGTGGAAAATGAAGTACAGTAGATGGATGGAAAGTGACAGGTATTGGAGGAAAGTGTGGGAGGAAAGTAGGGGAGGAAAATGGATGGGATCAAACAAATGGGAATAAATAATTGTGAAGAAGGTGTGGGAAAGATAATCACGCAAGATAAAAATAACTTAAAGATAACTTGCATAGTTTATATTCCATTTATAAGATTGAAATTTAAAAGCAAATACAATCCTTCCCAAACCTGTACTATGCAAGAGCCGAGAAGAGAGTTATGTCCACAGTACATAACAAAATGCAATAAAATTCTCACAATATCTCCACGTCGATAAGAACACCAGGAGAAACTAATTAAAACTCACTGTGAAAGGGGAAGGAGGAGGAGGAGGAGATAAAGATGATAAATACAGTAAATATACAGGAATAGATAAAGTAACATAAACAGATGATAACAATGAATATAAATTGGAAACACTCAATTCAGACCCCGGTGTTAGTTACCAGGAGAAAGATAATTAAGAACTTAACTGAGAGAGAGAGAGAGAGAGAGAGAGAGAGAGAGAGAGATTACTAACATACTAAACTCAGCTTATATTTAAAACAAAGAAAACATCCCAAATTCTATAAGATAAACAAACGGGGGAGGGGGAGGGGGAGGGTTCTCGACACCAAAGGCAGGACGTGTTATAATGAAAAAGAGCCCCAGCCAGCCAGAGGTGAATCTCTTTCATGGTAAAAGCCCTCCCCTGTGCCCTCCTCTTCTGCCCTAACCCCCCCCTCCCACCTCCTCTAGATTACCGGGGCAGATATAACATTGGCACTACATCACAGGCGGAGGGGAGGTCTTCTATCAGTGGGGCGTGTCGAGTTATAGAAGGGAGAGCGTATGTGTGTGTGTGTGCTGTAGCTGGGACACACACACATACACACACACAGATACAGACACACACAGATACAGACACACACACACACAGACACACACAGACACACACACACACACATTCTAACAATACTAAGCACTAAGATTGCTTCACCTCTGTCGCTTCACACACAAGAGAGCATCACCATCAACACAACCATCCCACCAAACTATGATGACTGACTATCTCCCTCCCATCTAGTGCTTCCTTTCCTCTCACCTTTGAATTAAACACTTTTATCAACCTCATATGTGTTCACACCCTCTGAGTAAACCTTCATCTCCTCTTTACCCAACACTTTCTTATTTCTGTGTCTATCCATCTTACTCGTTATATATATTATACGTATTTACACACGCACTCACTCACACACTCATGGACACAGACACACACTCACGGATACAGACACACAAACATACGGGCACATACACACACACACACACACTAACCTATCCTAAATTAGGGATAGTCTTGGTTATATTTCGAGAGTAAGAATAAATTTTACCTTATATAATCTAATTTCCATTAAATTACAGCGATAAAAACAAGTTATAGAAATTTAAATGTGTCCAAAAACTACGACTACCTACCTACCTCCCTTCCTACCCATATATATATACTGTATATAACCCCTAATTAGATTAATACCAGTCAACCCTCCGTAACTCAAGGCTTCAAGGCCTTTGATATACCCATTACACCTTCCATTAGCAATAAGTCTTAGAGGAGGAGGAGGAAGAGGAGGCAGCGAGCCATCCACCCCTCCTACACACACCTACACACACACACACACACACACACACACACACACACACACACACACACACACACACACACACACACACACACACACACACACACACACACACACACACACACACACACACACACACACACCAAAAGCTCTAAAACAAAGTAGCATTTTACTTCAGCGTCCTTTGCCTCTTAAATGGCCCCTCAGCCTTAAAATCCTTCACTGTTGGAGAATAATTTACCTCCCTTATCCCCAACACTCTTACTCATATCCTCCACATGGTCAAAAATCCTTCACCTTATATCCTCTCCTTCATACGGTCACAAATCCTTCAATCATATCCTACACACGATCACAAATCCTTCACTAATATCCTACACACAGTTTGTCGTTTCATTATGTAAAGTGGAGACGGGGAAAGGGAGGAAAGTTGGGGGGGAGAGATGGAATAGGTGGGGTATGGGAATAGGGGGGGGAGGGATGGGAATAGGGGTGGGGTAGGGATGGGGGAGGGATGGGAATAGGGGTGGGGGAGGGATAGGGGCAGGGGGGGGGAGGGATGGGAATAGGGGTGGGGAGGGATGGGAATAGGGGTGGGGGGGAGGGATGGGAATAGGGGTGGGGGTGGGAATAGGGGGGGTGAGATATGGGGGAGGGATGGGGAAGGATTGGGGTGGGAGAAGGTGGGGTGGGGAGGGGGAATAGGGGTGGGGGAGGGATGGGAAATGGGGGAGGGATGGGAATAGGGGTGGGGGTGGGGAGATATGGGGGAGGGATGGGGAAGGATTGGGGTGGGAGAGGGGTGGGTGGGGGGAGGGATGGGAATAGGGGTGGGGTAGATGGGGGAGGATGGGGGGAGGGGTGGGGTGGGGGAGGGAGGGAATGGGGTGGGGTGGGGTAGGGGATGGGAATAGGGGTGGGGTAGGGTAGATATGGGGAGGGGATGGGGAAGAATTGGGGTGGGAGAAGGGTGGGGTGGGGGAATAAGGGGTGGGGTATAAATATATATATATATGAGGTTCACAAATTAGAAAAGGGTCGTCCTCGTGTCGATTCCTCAGTGTCACACACCTACCTCCCTCTCTCACACCTCCATGAATATATCAGAGACAACAGACCCGGTGACCACACACGTTCCAGCCTCCCCTAACACTCTCCCCTAAACCATTTATGCATTGATCCAATCGGCCTGACACACGATCGGATTCCCCCACCCCTAAAGAAGATCGTATCTGATGGTGATTAATTGTTGTGATATATGTTTTTGTTAACACTTCAAGAGGTGTTTCGTTGTCTTTATTGAGTCTGGTGTGATGTGAGATGATTCTGTTTCCTAAATATTTATTGCAATGTTAAATAAATATCATAATTATTTTTTCACTGTGTTTATATGATATTTGAGTTTTATTAAAAATTTCGACGGACGTAAGTATATACATTTTGAAGCGATTTGGGATTTATGATAAATATTAATAAAGATTTCGATACCAGGAGAGTATCTTAGCATCATACAAAGACACACACAAGGTCAGGAGAAAGTTCATCACACTTCACTACACTTCCCTCAAGACTTGCTCGAGTACAATACCTCGTCCCTATCTTGACACAGGACTTCGCCGCCACCACACACCGGGGCTGGCTGTTACCCCTCTCTCCTTGTAAAGTCAGACCAGAGCTTCTTGAGCGTCGGCGGTGAGTGAGTGGGTGGGTGGGTGGGAAGAGAGTTGAAAGAGGAAGGAGATAATTCTTCTTCTTCTTCTTTCCTACGTCATCCATTCATTCCTTCCCAACAACACCTCCTCCCCCAGAATCTCATATCCTATTAACAGACACTACTACCTCACTTTCCTTCCCTCTTACACCTATCCTACCTTCCCTTATTCTCACCCTTATCCCCACCTGCCCTTCTCCTCTCTCCTCTCTTGCTCATCCTTATCTCAATTGACACTCATTCTCTCAAGGCTCCCTCAGTAGTAAGAAATACCCCTACTTATCACTGCCAGTTTTACTATATCCTCTCTCCTACCCTTCCCCCTCCCCTTTCTCTCTCTCTCCTACCCTTCCCTTCCCCTTTCTCTCTCTCCCCCAGTCTCTACCTACATATATCTCCCTCTGTCACTTTCTCTCACTTTCACGAAGCTCGTGATGGTGAAAAACTGTTCCCCATGTATGTGTCGATTTTCGTGTTGTCAGCAGTAGGTTACCACATTAACTCTCTGTCAATTATCATCATACTATTTTCTACCTTGTCCGTAGGCAGCCGTATTTTTTATGTCTTCCTTAAGGGGAAACTATGACTTTTATATTTTGTGCTGATGGTAGCGTGTGTGTGTGTGTGTGTGTGTGTGTGTGTGTGTGGTGTGTGTGTGTGTGTGTGTGTGTGTGTGTGTGTGTGTGTGTGTGTGTGTGTGTGTGTGTGTGTGTGTGTGTGTGAAGGATACAGTGCCTCCATCTCATTTCTTATCCTAAAGGGTTGCTAATTTACCCACCTGGATATAAGTACGGAACATAACTTTTACATCTGGGTTAAGTGAAGAAGAGTGAAGTAGTGCGAGTCTTCCTTCCTTCCTTCCTTCCCTCTCCACAGCAACACACCAAATGTTTCAACTCAACAGACTTTAGAGAGAGACCCCAACCCAAAAAAAAAAATAAATAAGAGAGACACAGTGAGAACAATACGCCAACAACCGTCTCTGTGCATTAGGAAAATTGGTCGCCGCTAAACTTCTCCGGTCATAAACTTGTTCCGCTGCCGATGTCGAGTGCTTAGTGTGTGGGGGGGGGGAGAGACGGAGGAAAAGAGGGAGAGGAGGAAGGGAAGGAGAGGAAGGGAGGGAGGGAGAGGGAAGGAGTGGGAGTGGGAGGTAAGAACGTCTATAATCCACCAAGTTAATGCAAATTTAGGCCAACTTGACGACGCTCTTGCTGCCGGTATACTCTTGTCTATCTCTCTACCACCTTCTGTGTAAGTCTCATGGGTGTATTTGTGTGTGTGTGTGTGTGTGTGTGTGTGAGTAAGTCGGATTGAGATGAGAGAGAGAGTGAGAAGAGAATGAATTAACTCATGTCCCTCATCACATTACACAATACTGAATCTCTTTACATTCTCAACATAAATAAAACTCAGGTGTGGGCAGATACTCCTGACCTCACCTGTGAACGTGTGTGGAATAAACTCCCAACCCCCCCCCCAATTCTAAATCACCATTACGTCTGAACCACCCACGACACACAAAACAGTCTCCTCCATTATGCAAATTATCATATTTCATCAAGCATGTAAATATATATCTGGTATATTACATCAACATATTGGGAAATGTAAACACAATTAAATAGTTTTCAGCTATGGGATAAAAGTATAGCACGTGTGTCGAATATAATAACTAACATTTGAGGAATTAGTTCAAGGTAAATCATTAGTATTCTCTGGCGAACATTTTCATTATTAATTCCACAGGTAAATGTTTTAACCGTGGTGTAAATATGAGAGTCAAAGTTGCTTTATGCATTGAAATAAAAGTCCTTCATTATGTAGAACTATTCTTCAATTAACCCGATGGAACTGTATTGTAAATGTATAATAATGTAATGGATCATGTTTTACGTATTTATATAAATCTCGGTGTTTTTACCTTATGAACTTACATATTGGTGAAAGATATAGGAGTTCTCTTTCTAGCCGCCACACACACACACACACACACACACACACTGAGGAGATGCTGGAACACCCACAAGACGCTCTCCTAAACCCGTGTTACCGACCCATTACTCCCCCTCGACCTTGTACACCCAAGTTACATCGTCTCCTTAATTTCTCCTTATATCGAGTCTTGATCTGGCAATACTGGCTAATCCGGTCGTTCTGTTTACTCAAATCAAGTCGTTCTTCCTCTCTATACTCTGCTTGACTCCCTCGTAAAGACAAGTTCAGATCCCCAGATGACGTCATGTTATGGTTAAGGTCAGGACAGCACGACGCGGTGATTGGTGGAGAGGCCGTGTTATGGTTAAGGTCAGGACAGCACGATGCGGTGATTGGTGGAGACGACTCACAGTAACTCGGGTTTACTCTCCCCGGAATCACAACTTTCCGGAGGACTGCGTGAGTGTCGGTGTTTTTGTGTCGCGTGTGATTGGTCGGTATCTCAGCCCCAAGGGAGGTTGAGGGGGCCAATCGTCGTCCACTTTCGGATGTGGCTTAAAGTTGGCTTTGGATTATCGTGTTTATTTATCTTTTGTGTCGCGTGTGTGTGTGTGTGTGTGTGTGTGTGTGTGTGTGTGTGTGTGCACATATAACTAAACTACTTCAGATTGTCTCACGACTTAGCTATTGTGTTAAAGAACATAAACATGGCGGACACTAAGCCACAGACACAGTGCTTTTGTACAAGCTGGTGTGTACAAATAGCTTTTTTTTATTATAACCGCAACAGACAGACAGATAAACAAACAGACAAACTAACACACACACACACCGCTCAACAAGGCACACACATACACCATACGTTCTTCCTTACATACATATAAAAACACAAAAAATTTCCTCCACCATCATCAGTGCATTACAAGTACGACACATTTATTCCCTACGACTGTCAGCTCACAACATACCATCTAGGGGAAAATCCCTCGCACAGGGTAAATACCTCGAGCTAAGATGAAGCAATTAGTGGCGGCCGCAACAGGTGATTGGTGGTGGAGGGGGACAGTGAGAGAGACAGAGAAAGTGAGAAAGAAATGGAAAATAAATGAGGAATAACAAGTAGGGGGAGGAGAAGGAGGTAGGAGGAGGAGAAGGTAGGAGAAAAAAGAAGAAAAGGTAGGAGGTATGAAGAGGAGAAAAGAAAGTTGATAGGTTAGAAATAGACTCGAAGATGATGGGTGACAAAAGAGAATGGAAGAGAAAGAATGATGATGAGAGAGGGAAGAGAAAGAACACTAGGGAAGAGGATGAAGGGTGATAGGAGAAAGAAAAGTTAAAGAAGGAGAGAGAGAGAGAGAGAGAGAGAGAAAGAGATAAATTCATACCTACATACATACACAGTTTAGTTATCATCGTCCCTCCGTCAGTGTAACACAATCCAGGTTAATTATGTTGCAAGCCAGAGTCATCGTGTACCAGCCAGACCAGACCTTTCAAATAGTATTTACCCAATATTTCATAAAGCAGTGAACGTCACCTTGGGAACAGACGAGAGTTAAGGTATTAAATATTTATTGTATTGTTCATATTTTTGTTTATCTTTCCCTCGAGAGTAGTAATTAAAGGTTAGATAATTCTAGAGACCTTCAGTAAGGTATATTGTTGTATGCAAGGAGATACATACACACGCTCATACACACACACACACACACACACACACACACACACACGCACACGCACACACGGATACATAACAAGCCCCTATACACATATCCTCATAAAAAGGGAATCTAACCCTTAAGAAAATCATAGAAAAAAAAACCTTCCCTCCTTCTACCCTACGCCCTCAATAACCCCATAGGTAAACAAAGACACCACGTCGTGAGTGATCGAGGACAAAAACGACGAACAGACAAAAAATAACCTGATAATACGGACGAAAAAGGTAGAAAAGACGAAAAAAAACTTGATAAGAGGGACGAAAAAATGGAAAAGACAAATAACCTGATAATACAGACGAAAAAAAGTAGAAAAGACGAAAAAAATAACTTGATAAAACGGACGAAAAAAAAATAAAGTGGAAAATCTTATAATGACGCCGCCTTTTTTTTCATCCGGTGAGACTGAGCCGCCTCCTAGCCGTCTTCTTCCTTGACAAATGCAATTAAGAAGGGGGAGGACGTGGAAAAGATGCCTAATTAGAACTAATTCCTTTAACGTGAAGATTATCTGGCAGGAGGGTAGGGGGGGTGGGAGGGAGGGAGGAGGAGGAGGGGGGGCAGGAGGGAGGGAGGAGGAGAAAGAAGAGGATGGGATGGGGGAAGGGAGAGAAAGGGTAGGAGGAAATTAGGTTAGGGCAGGACAGGAGGCAGGAAGAGAGGAAGGGAAGGGAAGGGGAGGAGTAGAGGTACGGACGGGGTAGGTGGGGAAAGAAATGGGAGAGACGAGAGGGGGGAGAGTACAGAAATAGATGGAGGTAAAGTGAGAGAGACGATACGCATGGGAGGGAGAGGGGGAAGAGAGGGAGGAGGGAGGGGAATGGTGGTTGGAACGTAGATGGGTGATAGGGAGGGTGTAGAATGGATGTAGGGAAGGGGAGGAAGGAAGGAAGGAAGTTAGGAAGGGCTTGGACGAAATGGTTGGGGGCTGGGAAGAGAGGAAGAAGTGGTGATAAAGGAACAGAGGAGGAGGAGGAGGTGAGGGATAGGAAGAGAAGAGGGTAGGTAGGAGACAGAGGAAAAGTTAGGAGTGAGGCAGGAGTTTAACTATCCCTTAACTCGCTTGTCCTCAGTGATGACTCAAACTTGTACCTCGTAGCGACATTATCCCCAGCACAGGACTGACCCCTCTCGGTAAACAATGAAGTCACCCTCAAAGCCAAGACCCGCTTAATCTAGTCATATGAGACAAAATTGTCCTCCAACCTTGTCAACCAAGTTAAACTACCTAACGTGGGATAAGGAAGATAAAGAGGAAATGTTGGAGGGAACTGTGATATTGAAAGTGAGACAACATACTGTAGGTCTGACAGCATGTTAGGGGTCGGCATAACACTTGGCTGTCTCCACTTCTCAAATTGTAATGTTGGGTGCTCTTAGTGTGAGAGTCAACTGTACTCAACTGTAAAATGAGATACAATAATAACCATAGCTGTAAAACTGACAAATTCAACAGCTTAACAAACAACAGGAACGGAAGATGTCAACAGCCGGCAACAGACGAACACAGCATCAGAAACCGGACAAGACAAGACCAACAAGCCCTATAAAGGTCGCGGTTAGAATATTAAATCTCTCGGTACATCATCAGGTCTTCCAAGTCAGTGAAGATATATGTAAATATGAAAAGTTTTACCCCGGGTAGAGCCATATAGAGTAGCAGGTCTATCCGGCCGAACCTTCCCATCAGGTCGGCTTTGTTGATAGTTCCTCACTATCATTTGCTGAATCTACAGGCCGGATAATGTACCTTTATTCACTTATATATATATATATATATATATATATATATATATATATATATATATATATATATATATATATATATATATATATATATATATGTGTGTGTGTGTGTGTGTGTGTGTAATAAATATCTAATTAATAATAATTCCCTTTAGTATTATGAGGTACGGGTTTCATTTTCACGCCTGAAAGCCCCGACAATGAGTTAATTTAGAGGAGATGAAATGTGAGAGTTTGTCAATGGTGTGGAGGCCATGTTGTAGAGTTATTATAATATTAATAGTTAGTGAAAATTATTGAGTCAAGAATACCAATTATAGATATAGCGAGTGTCCACAAAACAACCATACACATTATATATGATCTATTATATGTTTCAATAAATGTTCCAGGTAATATTATAGAAGATAGCTATAAACTATCTATAATATATTGTGTGTAATTTTATATATGTGACAATCTCTCCTGATGGCTGTTGAAGTTTTGTATCAACTAACATAAACAATTGTCAAAATAAAAAACTTGTAAAGTATATCTCACCTCTACCCCAAAAAGTGGGTGGAAATAGGTCAAAGGTGAGAGACGAACAGAATCCTCCAATCACCGACCAGAAATATACCAGCAGTGTTGAGTTAAATGTCAGGTTGACTTACCCTCGATTACTGAGTGACAGGACCATTTGACTTGGTTAGTAATTTAAGATATTTGAAAGAGTTAATGTTCATCAATTTGAAACTCTGATTGGATCAAATACCGGGATTATTTTTTATTTTGGATGCGATTAAATTATTTTCGTTTCGTTTTTAAATTGTTTGTATGATATTCCAGCTTAATTTGAAGCATATAAAAAAAATCGACGAATGAAAATATTTGTTGTAAGATGGCAGGTGTCCAGAGCTAGTGTGAGGACCTGTCATAGTGTAGATATACATTCCAAAATAGCCACCAGAGTCTGTGTACCTGTGGTGGTGGAGTGTCTTTACAATACCTCAAAGCGCTTGTTGAAAGTGTGGTATTAGCCCTCAAGTGGTGGAGTAGAGACACCCTTTATATTACTGACAAAAAGATGTAGCAAAGTTATCAACACCAGCCAAGTTGATAAAGGAAACTGAACCTTATGTTAAGAAGATACACAGACGAAGATCAGAACACGAATAACCTCAGGGCTTAAGACGTTGACATATTATACTCGTGATTAATTAGACAACAAAACCTAGTTGAGATATAACTCAATAGTACACCGTGTAACATTATGCTAACGAGGAGAGTAACAATACCACCCAGGAGGAAGTTATCTATAATTCACTCACTCCTCCGTCTCAAATAGGAACACAAAATTGGACGAGAGATTTTATTCTTATTTCCATAAACACACAGCGGGCATTTGGTATTCATTAAAAGATCTATAACAGAGAAAACTGAGGGGTGGGGTGGAAAAGGTGGGTTGGGGTGGAAAAAATGGGTTGGGGGTGGGGTCTCTAGCGTGCAGGGAGGCTGTTGACCGAGTTGGTCTGTTGGTTTAATCTGGGAGGTCGGTGAATGTAGACTGTGTTGACCCACCATTACAAACACACTGTCTTCCCCTTGACTAAATGTGTGTGGAGGGTCATTTATTACTATGCCTACCAGGGTCATCCATTTACAGCTGTGTATATCAGATGAGGTGAACCACTGGTGAGTCAAGTGTGAGTCCTTGGTGAGTTAAGTGTGAGTCCTTAGTGAGTCACGTGTAAGTCACTTGTAAGTCCTTGGTAAGTCACTCGTAAGTCACTCGTAAGTCACCACTATCAACTTCAAACGTCGCTAAGAACAAAAAATGAAAAATCACCAAACTTTGATATGCCTGCACCAGGTTCGTATAATTCTAGAGGCAAAAGCATATTTTTTTCCTACAGACAAAAAAAAAGTGGTAGGTTCAATTTACACTGTCCAGCACCTCGCGAGAGACGTAATGGCGGAGGGGGGTAGGCGGGTTAGTGCGTTTCTCATATCCTAATGCCATTAAAAATTCCCATCCCTGTATGTAATATTTAATAATAAATAGAAAAAAATAATACTTTACACCTCAATATTTCCTTCAAGTAATGTACCCAAACAACACTTTAATTACATTTCTCTGTTTTTCTGACGTCTTTACTGGACATGCACCATTGACGTGATAAAAGAACACTTTGAGCTCGACAATCGCATGTGTGGGAGATAACAGCACTCAGACTAATGGCCGCCAGAGAGCGCTTGTAACACCAACTGCAGTAAATTTAAATGCACCAGATAAATTCCCGAAGTAATGTCGCATCTGGAAAGTTTGTTATTTCTAAAAAAAAAAATACAACAGATAGAAAATATATTACCAGTCGATTTTAAACGTTACCATCATCGTTCCATCATTAATTAACATAGATAACCTAATACTTCCTAACGCTATATATTGCCCGGAGTCTGAAGGCTTAACATCCTCTACACGTGTAAGCTACAGTTACCGACAATTCCAACATTTCTCATTCCCTCCAAAACATTAAACGAAAAGTTAACATCATATTTACCAACAAATTCGTAGATTTCCCAAAATATTCTAGACGGATAAAAGTTCAGAAATAGTCGTGAGGTCGTAAATGGGTTATAAAGATGGCAGAAAGACGACTATGGCGAAAGGAACAGCAACGCAGCAGGGATGAAGGTGATAAGTTAGAAGTAGGCTTGGCTAGTAGCTCTAGCGTGTGGTGGACTCGTAGGATTTGCCAGTGGCATTTTTTTTTCTGGGAATAGCCCACCCGGAGCCATAACGTGCTCGGTGCGATTTCAATTATTGGAAGTTTATTGTATTATTTAATTTTAAAAATAAGGAAACTTTAGAGAACAGAGGAACCCATGACGCGTTCTGGTCCCTGACTCAGACTCTGACCCTGGCTTGGAGTAAAGCAAGAAATACTCTAAAGGCTATTTATATTCTCGTGGAGGCTGACCACGCGACTCCTGGGTATTACAAAGTGTTTGGGGGTCCAGGAGCGAAACCCCCGGTTAGGATCACCGGTCGTCCGGGGGTGGAGCCCCCTGTAGGGGGTTAAGTAAGATTTAGTTTGGTTATATGATATAAGTCAGTAAGCACATAATTCCGGAAATTCAGAACTCGCAATCGATATAATTATTATGAGGGTGGGGGGGGGGGGGATGGCTGAATCACAAACGAGCGATTCCCGACAAAAACGATGGTCAGATTTGAACTAATCGCATCAAAACCCATCATAAAACCATTTTCTTCTTCAAATTCCATGGTTGTTGCAATATGCACATTTACCAACATTTTGTCGTCCCTTTTACGCTTGAAATCGTCTTAAATACAATTACACAAATTTTCGTAACACATTTCAATATTATCCCCAACATTAATTTAATTTTAATCCTTCGTACATTAATTTCTTTAATAAACCTTTCGTAAAAACCTCGATTTTTTTATTAAAATTCTTTCGTCAGAAACTTCAGCATAATTTTCAATAACCGAAAAAAAAGATCCCAAGACTAATATCTGCAGCGTAGGTGAAAGGAGATTAATGCTTTTTATTTTGTTTTCTCGGATGGAAAATTAAGGATCCTTGACGTATACGAGGGATCATTAAGAAGACTTTTTTTTACTTATGTTCTTTCGCCTTTTGTCTTACAGTCTCGGTACAGTTACGATACAAAGGAACAAGTCTTGTTGGTGTCCTGTGTCAGTCATTACTACTGCAGGTATACAAAGTAGAGTACATGGACGATGCAGGTATACAATGTATATAGTCAATGCAGGTACAAAATGTACATCAATAATGCAAGTATACAATGTACATAGAGAGGGCAACGAATACAAACGATATACTTAGACAATAAACACAAACCTTTCCCAGATACATCACTGACTCATAAAATTATCATAAACAAATAACAAACCGTCTATCTAATACTTGAGGGGCAAATTTCGCAGATTCCGTCAAAATATGAGAAATGACACCAAGGAACCAAACGTAACCTTTACCACGAAAATAATATATATGCAGACAAAATACGACCCGACCTAACTGAACCATAACCAAATCATAAAGTATTTTGGTTATTCTCTTGGCCTACGAAGCTATATATCCTTATGAACCTAAAGGTTGATAAGTTACTGAACACTTTTTATTACTGTCAAACATGCATCATCATTATACGGACAAGACTAGGCTTTGTCATCTCTCTCTATCTAACCACCACAAACTGTACGTACACCAATCAGTTATGTCCTGTATCCAACATTTATTCATTCGTACTTTTATCGTGTTTAATGTTATAAACCTACCCAATGCGGTCACTCCACTCTACACGTTCATACACAATAAACAAGACGGTCAATGTTATAACAAGACCGCTGGGCTATGTATATCTCATTTTTTTTGTGAATCATGTCAACACGATCTTGTCTTAAACGTTTTTGGGTATTTTGGTTAAAACAGTTAATTGGTTGGTATCATCTGAACACAATATCCACATGTTACGACACTGCAAAGACACGTATCTGCTATTTCTAACACCAATGTTCACATCCTGGTCACTAAAAACATATCAGAATGAATATATAATTTGAAATAGTCACTTACCGTCGCAGCGAATCCAAAAATAAAATACTGTTAGGGTAATACTGAAGACCACGTGCTCAAACATATAGCTAAAATAAATGTTTTCTTGGATTTTTAATTATTGATGACTGGCAGCGAACGTTAAAAAAAAAAAAGAAAGGTATTCGACCATACTCATAATCAATCAAGTTCTACAAAGTATTAAGTTTACCCTAAGGTGTTACTGACATGACAGGCTGTGAGTACGGCATTAAACACCCAACTAATAACAATGTCTTGGTAAATATTCGTAATAATGAGAGAAACAAATAACTTGTATTATTATAACGGGTGTAAGATAGTGATCGTATTCTTTTGTTTACATTCAGAGAGTCTGGGATGTTGCGTTGGTTCCATCCACAGTAATTTTTTATATAGAAGATGATACTTGTTATTTTAGGTAGGTTAAATTGGTTAGGTTAGGTAGGGTTAAGTTAGGTAGGTTGAATTAATGAGCGTATATTCCCGACCTTGTCAATCAAATCTACTCCTGGCAACTGCTAACATTCTAAAGTTACCAGATACTACTACATAATGTAACTCATCGTTCATAAAGTATGTCCACCTAACCAAAAATAATAGTTATCTTCTATACAAAAATACCTAAACAACTTTTATTATATTCGTAAACAAACACTCAAACTTACCACAAGATCCAGTAAAAATTTGGACAATAATTTTTCTAAAGTTCACCATCCGTAACACCGTAAAGAAACAAACTGCTTTTTGTAATTGTGTACAAAGGATTTTATTCGCGTCTGCTAATACACCCGAGCATGTGGTCTTTATTACCAGATAAAGCAGATAGCACTCACCTTATTGCAACAGGTCACTCACATTACTATGTCTTTATTCCTAAGTTTCTAAAAAAAAAATTCGTTTGGTTGTGGCAGTTGTATTATCACATTTATTTTCAATTCTAAATAACCAAACATGTGTCATTCACCTGGACACTCATGAAGAATAATAATAATGTCACCTGTTTTCAATCAATATTTCAGGCAAATATGTCTCTTTTAATATCGAAATAACATGGTAGTCTTCTATTTTCATTTCATCAAGTTCGTGAATTAGTTAACTATTTTAGTGATGGCAAGATGTGAGAAATTGTAGAATATGAATGGAATGTCGCGCACTAACTCACCGCAAGACTCACACACAGTCAGCCGCCTCGTCATATCTTAAGTACTAAACTTTGTATCCACTTCCATTTTCTTTCTGCAAATAAAATAAAATTATGAATAAATATTTATTCTTCACATAGTTTCTTGTTGTAAATCGTTATTTTCATTTAAACCGATACGTGTTTTGTTGTTAAAACTGAACCATCGATATTTAAAGGCCAAGCGTCAGGAAGAAAAACAAATGATTGGCACCGCGATAAACTGAAGAACACTATATTATATTCATGAAACCTAAGTCCATACTTCTGGAAATAAATGTTATGTAGAATCTCATTATATTTTAAATGAAATGTAATTTTATTTACTTGATTTTTACTTTTTAGTTTATTTAAGAACACACAAAAGTTGGGTAAACTATAGGTTTAAAATTCTTTCTGTTGTCAGTGACACGTGGCGTCTCGTCGCTGCCTGATTCGGTTGCTGATTGGTTAGTTGTAGCCTCCGAGGAACTCATTGACCAATTGGGATTAAGGTTCTACAGTATGTGCGTTTATTATTTCAGAGAAGCTTCGTGAAAGAGACTTTTAACCGTGCCGAGTTTTGATCCGCGAGTGTTGAGAAATTTATAGATAATTGATGTTAGACAAAGAATGATACAGATAACTGTAGTGATTTTAAGGCGTCAGATACAGAAAATTCGAGTGGTGAGACGCTGATAAGTGATAATTAAGGCAGTGATTCTGTGACTTCCTTTGTCCTGCAAATGCGTGGACGCTTGGGGACGTGTTTATGCCCCAGGGGATATTTAGTGACTTTAAATTTACTTTAATGCCACGTAGTTCGAAAATACCCTGGTTTGTGTTTGACCGTGGGTATAGTCATCATGAAATACATACGGATGGAGTCAACCAACATTCATGGGCAAAGGTGAGTACAATTTTGTAAGGATAGATTTATGCACCTGTGCAGTCACGTTGGAAGCAATATTTCGTGATCAAAGAGTTACTGTCGCCTGTATCAGCAATGACTTACGTAATTATAAACGTTCGAAATACGATTATTTTGTAATGCTGAAAGTATATTAAAACATAAGGAGAAAAAGTGAGAATTACTTGCCTCGTATTCGATAAATAACAAAATATTACAGCTGTGTGTGTACATGTTGGTACTACTAGGAGTATAAAATTTAATTTCACTTTAACCTTGCCTTCGATGATAGCCAGTATAAAGGAAAACCAGGAAATGAAGTAGATTAAAGGGAAAGAATATATAGGTACGTCCAACTGTCACAACGGACGGGAGTTGACTATTGGCGGCTTGTTAGGACTAGTTACTTCTTGTCATACTAGAAGGCTTTGGTACGGGAGTGTGCGCGTCCAGTAATAGCTGAATACGGTAGAGATTAAGCGCCCATTATCAGAGATCGGTACCATAATTTTGTGTATTAACATCGTATTTTCTACTTACAATGTGTTATTTGTTACGATGTATTTATTTTTGTTAGTCCATGTATTATATTATGTATGCAGGGTACAACACAAACGGCGAATTTATCTATAAAATTAACGATTGTAATAGGAAATGGTTTGTTTGTTTTGGGGAACCAGTGTGTAGGGGCAGGCGCTCTCCGTAGACTTTCGTAATTTATTCTACACACCTAAGAAACAAGGATCGCGTTACATTGTTATTATAAAATTGTCGCAGTTTTAGAACGAACGAAGTGGTTATTTTAAAACGAAAGAACTATGGAAGTGAAAATTTTTTTTATGCTTACTTGTATTTAAGTTGACAGAGTGACTTAGCCGAGAGCCTCCGGTAGAAGTTCATACTTTAGTTTGATTTACTCACCTATTTGTTTTTAGAATATTACGACACTTTGTCTATGGGGTCATTATATATGTTTAACAATCTATCAAACATTTAATATTCTCGAAATTGCACAAATCGCCATCGTACTGTGAACCGATAAAGCTCGCGGTGTTTCATGCGGCTGGTGAGAATGTGTCAACAAAGTGAACTGCGAGTTACTAGAGGCAAAGATGGAGAGTGCATAAAGTATTACCTGCAACGACGACATTGTATGAGAAAGTGAAACAAGGACCCTGTAGTGTAAAAGCCAGAGAGAAGTTATAAGTGATAAAGTTAATGTGCTTGAGAGCAGGAGATGGAGGATGAGAAGACGGCAGAGAATGAAAAAAAAGTGGATTAAAACAAAGCGTTGGGGAAGTGGGGTATTGGCCAGAGAAGAACCGACCCTGATTTAATAATAGGATACGGACTTACTGAGCGAGTGGAAAGCGAAAGATTGGCAACCAAATCGATTCAGAGATGGGTGATATAAGAGATAGAGAGAGAGAGAACTGGTAGGATGGGACGAAGGAAAAGGAAGAACTATTATGTGTGTGTGTGGGGGGGGGGAACAAGAAAACATGACGTTAAGCGTTGTTCCCGGAATAGATGTGATGCTGGGGTGTCGTACGAAGCAGTAAAGGTAAATTAGATTAATATTTTGGGTTTATCCAGATAGAGAACACCATATTAGGACAGAGCAATAATAATACCGGTAATAATAACAATAAAACTGGGTAATTATAATAGTCATAATCCTAGTAATGATAATGGGTAATGGAAATAATATAAAATAATGACAATACTACTTACTAATAATAATGTAATAATAAAAATAATAATAATCATGATAATAATCTCATTTAAGCGAAGGAGACTCGGGGTATCGTGCGGCACAAGTGGGTCATAAAGTTTGAATGGAATTTATTCAGAGTTTTAAGTTGCACAATTACCTGCGAAATGACTCCTTGCACGATGTGGGTCACGTGAGGCTTCTGTGGTTGGCTTCACCCTCAGTCTTCCTCGGTTGCGGCTCCTGGGTAATGAGGTAATGATAGTTCACTTAGCATTTTGAAATCTATTATGGTTTTATAAGGTATCTGTTGTATTTTGAAATCGTGTTGTGTCCTAGTCAGGTGTGTGTGTGTGTGTGTCACTTCTTAGTCTATTTAGCTTATGTGTGTGTGTGTGTGCGTGCACTATGGAGGGGGAGTAATGTTCAGTAAACCTCACTAATGGCCAACTTCAGCAACAAAATTAAATTCCTTCTAAAGGAACCGTATGTGAGTCGGGGTAATACAATTGCCTTCCACATGTATATACGACGTATATATATAAACTGGTGTATACAGTTCTGGGCCTAGATTCTGAAAGGTTCGTGTTTTAAGCTTCCTTCGTAACTGGAGATCTGAGAACGCACCTTACTGACTCACTTAGACTAGAACACAAAGACACCGGCTAAGACACACAAAAGTTATACCGAGTCTGTATCTTAATTAGACGCGTTCCTTTATCCCAGATATGGAAAAGGTTATTTAATAAACGAATCCGAGAATCCGTACCCGCTCTCTTGGGGTTTAAATTAAAGTGGGGTTCATAGTGGCTACTTCCACGGCAGGGTGATAAGATGCGCGCTGGCCAGTGAGTTGAACAGGGATGGCTGAGGTGGTAACACTGTACTGAGAGAATAGGAAGTAAAATATAGATAAAAATAGGGTACAATACAGAGGTAGGTAATACAAGAGAGGGAGAAAGATATGTGAAAGAGGTGGTAGGGTATAGGTAGAGAAAGCAGTGGAGGTAGGAAACACTGTGCGTGTACGATCGGATAACCTAGCATGATGTCGAGTGAGTGTGGACATGCACGTGCAGCTGTACCTGTTCAATGATATTTCGCTGTTTATAGACCAGCGTCAGGGATACAACCATTTGGATACCTTTGGGAGGGGGAGGTCTTGTGTAATGGGATCACCACAATAAAACACATCTGGTACGATATTTGGAGGTAAAAGAAAACGAGGAATATATATATATATATATATATATATATATATATATATATATATATATATATATATATATATATATATATATATATTTAATTTCGGACATCTTGGCTCATAAGGTAAAAGAGCTAACAAGAATGACAGAATTACATTAGTATTAATTAAGGGAAGATCTGGCGTCTAAAACTACGACATCTTGTCTCCATCTGAAGAATCTCTTATCATACGTTAGGGAGAGGAGACTCTCCCTATCGTCGTAAACGAAAACTATAATAGAGACAGGAAAGGTTAGGAGTCTATATCCTCGGTAGTGAAACCCGCCCTAAGAGTACTAAAAGATTCTATAAAGGGTCCCATCAGAACGGTACTGAGAGAATGTACTTTATACAAGGATTATTATCACCTATACACAAGTAATAACAACCTTCGTGCTCTCATACCCATAAACCCAGAGTCATATAAACGTCGCGACGACTACCACAAGCACAATTGAAGAAGTCCACAGAATAAAGATTAATACCATACCATACCACATACCGTACCACATACCATACCATACCACATACCGTACCACATACCATACCGTACCACATACGTCTTGTAAGCTATGATGTTTTCCTCTCTTCCTCCCTCCGTCTCATCCCCTTGTCCAGTACCGTTTCGTTCGCCGCTCTTGCTCCTGACCACCGCAACAAAATAAACCGAGCCACAAATCCTCCGCCACAAGGTATAGTCGGATAAACCTGGTGGTACTGGTACATATCTCTCCTTGTTGTTAGTCTTTTTCTCTTTATCTCTCCGCCGTCAGCACGCAGAGATTAACATTGCACCAGTCATACACACAACCTATTGAGATAGCCTATAGCGTTAAGAGCTGCTTGCTATTATACAACATGAAAGTGTTGTTGATTTAAGTACGACATATTATTATATATCTCCCGGGAACAATTTTATTATATAGTATGAATTTATTTACCTCTCCCACTGTATTTTACAAAGAATACAAATGAATGTTAAATACATACAGGTCGGTGCACCACCCAAAATCATTATACACGAGTTGAGAAAAGACCGGTTCATTATTTTGAATGTTTTATTGTAATCATAGTGTTTTAACATTACAGGCTACATACTACTAGTTGTATATTTTGACTAAACTTATAAATATTCAGTGTAAAGTGTTTGTTAAAAATCTCACACCACCCATGTTAACGATGATGAATATTCCAGTCAGTTTCTGTCCGACTTGGGTAATCATTTATATTTTATTTCATATATTTCAGTTTACTTTATGGCCATCTCTCTCTTACGTAAACAAACAAAACACTCGGCTCAGAGCATCTTATAATGCGTCTGTGTTGACCTTTCTCCACATTTATTCCCGCTGATACCATTAACCTTCTCCGTGTAATTGGACCCGTGATGAGGATGTTTCTTATTTAAAATTTACTGTATTCATACGGTCAGTGTTTTAAAATTCTTTTGAGAGAGAGAGAGAGAGAAACTATTTAACCTTACAATACAATATCGTCATAGAACATTAACTGTACAGAAGCTACACTATGTAACCACATCGCAGTCACTATGCAGCTGATTCAACACAGTCATTTAACAGTTATATAGCGTTTAATTACAATACACCATTACTACAGTTACAATGCTGTATATTGGCGTCATTCCGTGTCTAATACTGCAATAATATTAATAAATGTTGATGTTCTTTGGCACAAATATCGTGAGAACTGAGCGTGTAATCACAGTAGGCTACAATCCCCATGTAGTCGCCTCAGCACAGTACAGTTTACAGTTACATAATGTTTAATCACAATGCACCACTAATACAGTTACAGCTGCATAATAGCGTCCTTGTGTGTCTAATACTGCAGTAGTATTAACAAAAGTTATGGTCTGGCAAAGTCATCACGAGAACGCTTGAGCACTTGTTGCTGTAGCCTAGTGCAGCTGGGAAACGGTAAATGTGGTGAGGCGGAGTTGTCCACCCGGCCACAACCTCACGGGGCTACAACCAGGACACACAACTTACAACTTCACACGACCACAACACAGCCTCGTTCCTTTCGCATGCCGTAACCCGAGAACTGTTTTACCGTGCATAATCCAAACATTATTGGGAATATTAGGTCAGAATATTGTGGTTTAGGATACAGCGAACAATTTATTTCTAAATTTGGGTTAGGAAGGTTGTCGTATTATTTATATCTTAAGTGATATGATAAGTTATTGTATCAGAAATAGTAAGTGGTGACATTTTCAAACAATTTTGTGGTTCGAGCGATAACGAGATGGTTGAGCGAGGTATTGTGTTGACCGCCAGCCAGCCATGATGTAAACAAACCTCGCCTGAATGTGTTAATGCATACAGTACATTCACGACATAGTGAATATTGAATAAAATTTGCGACAGGATTTCCTCACACTTTATGATGTAGTATAAGGATATCAAACTAAATGCATCGTCTTGCAGAGAAATTATTTGTTCAACAATTTCAAATGACTAAAAACAAACACCCTTGGTAAGAAGCAGGGAACACATCCATTAATAAACACGACAGTGTATGCAGAGAGGGAAATAATTTATTCATGTATGCACGAAAAATTTGTTTCCATTTGGAGATATTATTGTAGTGTTGTGCAAGTCAGTTTGTGTGACGAGCAGTGAGTGGAATTTTGTGGGAGTAAGGTGGGCGAGACAATGGCGTCATCAAGCATATAAACGAGCTGCGGTAAACACCCAGGGACCTGTAACTAGGGAGTCGTTGAGTCTGTGAATGATCACTCCTGAACTGACTCTCCTTCACCTTGGCTAGGTTATGTGTTCACCTTGTTTGGCGGCTTTAAATTATTGTTCTGTTTATTCGAAGAGAACAATTACTTGACCACTGAGTTATAATGGGTTTATTTAGGTTCCTCTCATGATTAAAGACAGCTAAATGATTTACGTTTACGAATTGTAGAAACTAACCGCGTGTGAGATATTGGTGAAATTTATACACGGTTATGGTCTTTGTAAACGTTACGAGGTTAATGAAAACTTCAGTAAGTGAACTACTCACTTAAATACTCGAGAATGAAAGGGCTGACCAAGACAATTATAGAAGATGGATAAAAACACTTTATGAATCTTGAGTGTATTGGACAACCAGCGCCAAAAATAACGCTGTAAGCATTAGTTATTTCCTCAGTCATCGAGGCGGGGTTCAACTGTGGGTCACTTGCACTATCCCTTTAGGAGGAAAGCACCTCTCAGGGCCTTCAAGTTAACTTCAGGTACCTCTCCACCTGACCCGTGTGAGATAAGAACCTTTGACACACATGAACCCAGCCAGGAGTGGGAGGTCATCACCCTTCACCCGGGATCTCAAAGACAAGCTTCTCTTCTTACCCAGCACCAGCACCCGCTTGGAGACTTACTGGGCTGGAGGAGGTATTCAACCGCCCGATGTAAGATATGAGGGGCGACGCTGGCCACAAAGGGGTCGTTTCCAGGGCTCGGGTGCCTACAGATTGGTACGTTAACCTCTCACCCTACTTGGGAGGTGTGAGGCCGCTACTTACAGGCTAACTGGGTCACCAAACTAGTTCTGGAATTAACATGGTAGCGGAATCTGAACCTCTGCATACGTATTCCTACATAAGGTCTCGCTAAATATATCTTCCCTTGTGTCAAACATCCAAAAAAGACCGTCACTTCTTCCTTAAAGAAATCATATTGCAAATAATCCCGAGTACATTTATGAGTAACTTTAATGTCAGGGAGTTCTCGACGGTGGATTTGCCTCACATAAGTGCTCAGCGACGCAGTAAACGCCAGAGTATCGTCACAATCACACGTGTCGATAATCTGGTGGAGTAGTGTGTGTGTGTCTGTGTGTGTGTGTGTGTGTGTGTGTGTGTGTGTGTGTTGCGTTTGGTAGGTCTGGGCCGGGCTCTGTCGCGGGTGATCATCATGCCGACTGTTTCAGAGTGCACTAAGTCGCCGGGTTTAGCCTGACTCTTGCCAAATTATCCAGGATGCACTAATGGAATTAAGACATAAGCCGTTCTGGGGTTCGTTCATTGACTCACGAAATGGCGCAGTATCACACCAGGGGAGGGGAGGAGGTTTATCAGACGTCTTAGATTGGTGGCGCCCTGTCAGGATTACTGTTACGTGGTGTTGGGAGGGAGAGAGGGAAGGGAGAGGGATGAGAGGTGGGGGGAGAAGAACGAGGAGGAGGGGATAGAGGGATGAAGGGTAGAGGAAAGGAGTGAAGGTTAAAGAGGAAAGGGGAGGAATGAGGAAAAAGGGAGAGAAGTGAGCAGTCGAGGAGGGGAGAGAAGAATGAAGGGTAGGAGAGAGAGAGAGAGAGAAGTTGGAGGGAGAGAGGGATGAGAGGGAAACGTCAGCGTTGAAGAAACTGAACGAACAACGTGACCTCTGATAATTTCTGACACGTTCACTAAGGTTAACCAGAAACATCATTCATCTATCTGTCTTATTCTGTCTCCGTCTATTAACTGTCTGCCTTTTTCAGTCTGTCTTTCCCTATCAGACTGGCTTTATGTCTGTCAGCCTGTTTCCGTCTATGAACTGTCTCATTCTGTCTTCCTCTGTCAGTCTGTGTACGCCAGTTTTTGTATCTGCCAGTCTATCTTTCTCTTTCATTCTGTCTCTCTGTCTCGATCTGCGTCAATCTGTCAGTTGTCATCCATCATCATTCTGTGTTTCTGTCTCTCAATCTGCGTCCGTCCGTCAGTCTGTCACTTGTCTTCCTCTATCAGTCTGTCTCTCAACCTGCACCCGTCCGTCCGTCTGTCAGTTTGTGTGTCTGGCCCTAAAATCAAGCAACGTTCCAACTAATACATGCTCGACACACTGAGTCTAACTGAATCAATCAAGAAGGTAACTTTAGTCCAAACTTTGTCTTGATTGTATCTGTTGCTGCTTTCATGAGAACTTGTAGTGTGAGGGAGGGAGAGGGTAGGATGGGGGGGGGGGGGACTGGGAGGATGGGAGGGAGAGGTTAGGAAGGTGGGAGGATGGAAGGGAGCGAGGAGTGGGAGGATGGGAGGTAACGAGGAGGAAGGTGGGAGCGAAGGGAAGTGGGAGGGTAGAAAGAAGTGAAAGGGAGGGACAGGGAAAGAACAGACAGTCAGACAGACAGACAGACAGACAGACACCCCTAAACAACAGGAGGGAGAAGAACTACAAATTCGTGGTCTGGGAAAGAACAGGTGAGAGTACAACGCATTAGGAAGACCTTGTATGTAGACAACAGACAGTTTTATGGGAAGAGTGAGATATATTGGCCGGCGTGGAGGCCTATTGGAGGAGGCGTTGAAGGACGGGAGGGGGCAGGTAGATGAGAGTCACAGGTGTATTGGCTAGTGTGGAGAGCTGCAGGAGGAGGTGGAGGCGCTGAAGGGCATGGAGACTCTGACAGACAGGCAGACAGACAGACAGACTTAAAGCAGGTCAAAGGCATGGGAGGGAGACTCGGATGTGTTGGCTTGCATGGAGATCTACAGGTGGAGACTGGTGACTCTCTCTCTCTCTCTCATTACTATGTGTACTTCCCACAAACAATGCATATATCGCTCCACAACCCGCAGTAAATTAAGAACTCAAACTGAATACAAAAATACGATAGTTGTTGACTAATACATACGTACGACTCTTTCGTTAGTTTATCTCTTATGAATTATTATACGAGTATATTTGACAACTTTTTTAGACACTAAGTTCTGTTCTTTAATTTATCTTGTTAGTTGCCATATTATTTTTTACTACTTTATTTATCTTGTTAGTTGCTATATTATTTTTACTTCTATATCAATTAAAGTATTTTGGTGATGTACAGTTTATAGATATATTTCAGAAGGTGAATTAACTGTGGGATATATTTCGTGTAATTTTCTATTGTATGTTTTATCTCTCATGAATAAATGATATATAAATACACACACGTAGGATGAATAATTGATATTGTATTTATTTTAGCCATCAGCGTTTTTTGTGTGATTTAATATTTGCATTAATTTTTTTTTTACCTAGTCTATGATATTGTTTTTTTTGTTAATGTCATATACACTAGTGGAGTTTATATCTAATGTTTGTTATTTATATTTAATGTGGATGTTATTGTGTTTTATATCATGATAACAAGAGGTATTGATGTTGCTGTTAACCTTTATGGTGGTGGCGTTATTCATCCTACGTGTGTGTGTGTGTGTGTGTGTGTGATGGTCCCAACACAGTCAAACCTTACAGTAGTACAGTGACATATATACATACATCAACATACATGGACTCACACCAATCTTGTAGTTATATACTGTACAATAACACAAACATCACAGACTAACACAGTAGCAATGATAGAAGAGTTTACACTATGGTTTACAAAACATGAAAAAAAAAAACAAGATTGGGTTTACTTCCCTAATCGGAAAAGTTTACCATGAACACAGATCATCAATAAGCTCTTCCGACTTAAATTCCGAACGTATTCACTAAGGCAATACCTCCCCAATTTGTGTCTTATAAGAGGGGGGCAAAAAGACTCGTGGGCGCTTGTCGGACACAAACATATATACGACGCTTTCACTCCGAGACGTGAATGGATGTCACTTGGGCGCTTCAAAGGCATCCTCATGAAAGAAGGATCAATAAAAGAGATCAGAATCTCTTTGAAATGGTAATGTGATCCCATGACCGAGCGAGCAACTCCTGGCCGGGAAGAGGAGGATCAAGGAGACGAATGTAAATATTATTGTAATGATGGATGTTTATTCTCAACCTTGCCTGAGGTACTGATGGTGCCCCTCTCTCTCTCTCTCATTTCCAAATATTTGCAAGATCATATCATTATGCATATAGCTACAGTATGGGTAGAATGATGTGTGTGTGTGTGTGTGTGTGTGTGTGTGTGTGTGTGTGTGTGTGTGTGTGTGTGTGTGTGTGTGTTACTGGTGACTACATACACTCACACCCATGTAATTTACTGGGACATTCACTGTTATCTCACATATTCCCTCCCTTTTCTCTCCCTTTCTCTTGCTCTCTCGTATCTCTCTTCTTTTTTCCTGCATCCGTCTCCTTAAGGTTTTTTTCTGTCTCCTTGTCTGTTCATTGTATATTTTTTTTGCTCTTTCTTGTCTCCTCCTCTCCTGCGTCTGTTTTTGTTTCTTTTAAGTGTTAGTCTTCCACTCTTCCTCCCTCCTGTCTTCGTTTTTTCCCTCGTTATCCTCTTTCCCTCCCTCTCTTCCTCCTCTACCCCCTCCCTGTTTTCTACTTATTCCTCTCCTTCCTTCTCTTTCTCCCCTCCCCTCCAGTCCCTCTCTTCCTCCCCATCCACCCCTGTCCTGCTTCTCCCTGCCAATTCCCTGTCCCTTTCTTCCCTATCCGTAGCCTCCCTCTCTTCCTTCCCATCGACGACGCCTCTCTCCTTCTCTATTCCCTCCTTCCCACCCTTCCTCCCATCTCCCAATCCCCCTCTCCCTACCCCTCCCCAATCCCCCTCCACCCCCCCAATCCCCTCCTCACCCCACCCCAATCCCCCCTTCCAACCCCCCTCACTCCATCTCTTCCGCTCAGGGCTATTCTTCGCCTTCCTCTTGTGGTACTCTCAGCTGTCACTCATTCTCGCCTCCAGAAAGTGAGGTGTAAGCAGGACCACGGCGAGAGTGATGAGCTAACGTGCCATAAAGACTCCATAAATAGTGAGAAGAAGACCTCATGAAGACTCTACATCACACATAAGAGAGAGAGAGAGAGAGAGGATCGTATAAATACTTCCAACTGCCAAAGTCACAAAGAAAAAGTGTACGCAAATAATAATCAAACTAAAACGAGTAAAATAAAAGTTCGTAGCTCATTTAATAGGCTACTCAGATGCTAAGCCTATTACCTGGAGCAATTAAAAAAAAACCGGTTATTTAAACTTTACTAAGCGTTGGTTATAGGATGAAGGTGGGTTCCATAAGCCTTGACGCCCATTTAGAAACACTGTAGATTTTACACCCTGTAGCTGTATAATGAATCATCTTGGCTGGCACTGTACTCGACCGCATACGTTTTACCCATCTGTAAAGTTAGGGAGCCCCGTCCACTCTTCATCTCGCTTCTACATTACCTTATCATTCCATCCTCTATTGTGTACAGCCATATATTCCTCTCAAACGCTTCATTTATGTCGCTTATAACTTATTTCCCAAACCTTATAATCCAGAGGTAAAGCTTCCCACCAGTATTGTGATGTCGGTATAGTTGGTCTCTTGAAACGTTCCCATATTTGATTCTTGTCTCTATACATTCCCTCCGCTACTTCATGATTCACTCTCTCAGTCGTTGTTCTGTTTGTTGATACATTGCACACCTGAAGCGTAAAGTAATACATTTATAACATAACTTTAACATCGGTATCTGAAACGCCTCACTACCTATAGCATATGTCCATTTAATCTATCATTCATTTCTCTCTGTTTCTCTACTTTGTTTATCACTTTACTATTTATAATTATTCTTTTCTTTCCCCTTATACACAGTCTTCTTCTATATGTATACCCCGTACATACACATATATACCAGTATACATAATAATACCATGGATGTTTCTTAATTTTTTTTTACATGCTTATGACAAACGCCTTACATCCTGTATTAATTAAGAGGATGATGGAGAGGAAGAAGAAATCTACCCAAGTGACAGTCGAGAGATTAGGTAATTATTCTTAATGACCTGAAAGTGGCAACATAAATTAACAAAGCAATTAACGTCGTCATTCCTGCAGAGCTCAAGCAGCGAGCTGTTAAAGTCTCGTAATTTATGCTCCTAACTTCTGCCATCTTGTCTCTGAGTTATCACGACTCAAAAAATTACACATTCATTGAAGACGGAGGCGATGAAGGCGAGGAGGAAGGAGAAGAAGCGAGAGGGAGAGGGAGAGGAGGGGAAGAAGTAGAAGAGAGAGAGAGAGGTTCGTCGTATCATATTGTGAGAGAATGACGAATAATGTCTTCCACTTGAGACAATCGGGTCATGTTCGTATATGTTAAAAGAGATACTGAGAGTCTTATCAAACAGAGAGAGACTTTCAGAAGAGATTACGGTCGAGGTGCGGTAATATATGGAGGTGGACGATGGAGGCGGCACTTGTCACTCGACTCGTTACGGTTCTTTTCACAGCGGGTCAGTAGGAGGCCCCGCAATCAATGACCCTCAATGGCTTGACCCCCTCCTTCCTTTCGTTGCTCTCCCGGGACGCATTATGGGGTGATGTGGTGAAGGGAGGGCGGGGCTGGATGGGCTGATGGGCGGGACGAGGGCGGGAATGGGTGTTGGAGTGAAGGAAATGAAATACAACTTCCTAACCTATAACAAGAAAAAAATATATCCACAAACGACTGAGAACTTTCTGTTGTTTTGTCCAATTAGTGGAAAATTGTTTGTATTTATAGGGGAAACAATTCTATTTTTATTCCCTCGATGCTTCAAAGTTATTTATAGTTCATACGTTATCTTCTAGTTTTTATGATACATTCTTGAGCTTTACCGAGAATAACATACGAATTTCTCTTTATGTTATAATATCTGACAGAATTCTAATATCAGTGAAAGCAAACTGAAAGCCTCATAGAGTATATGGTGGTGTGATGGGATGGTGGTTGTTTTGATGGATGGGGTGGTGATGGCATGGTGGTTGTTTTGATGGATGGGGTTGATGAGATGGTGGTTGTTTTGATGGATGGGGTGGTGATGGGATGGTGGTTGTTTTGATGGATGGGGTGGTGATGGGATGGTGGTTGTTTTGATGGATGGGGTTGATGAGATGGTGGTTTTGATGGATGGGGTGGTGATGGGATGGTGGTTTTGATGGATGGGGTGGTGATGGGATGGTGGTTGTTTTGATGGATGGGGTGGTGATGGGATGGTGGTTGTTTTGATGGATGGGGTGGTGATGGGATGGTGGTTGTTTTGATGGATGGGGTGGTGATGGGATGGTGGTTGTTTTCATGGATGGGGTTGATGAGTTGGTTGTTATGATGGATGGGGTTGATGGGGTGGTTATGGGAAGGTTACTGTTATTCAAGACGTTGAGTCCGATTCCACGACACTTTTACGATTTTTTTCTGAATTTGATTATATATATTCTGTAACACCTAAACACCATTACCTATGTAATTTACCTGTTAATTAAGTTAAACGTATAGAAAAACACCTTTAGTCTTATTTTTCTCATTAGCATCAGAGAAAAGCATTATACACACCCCAAAAATATACACATGTTTATAAACGTAGCTAAATATATTGAAAAAAAATCGAAGACCAAACGTATATATACAGGGTAAATGGCTCTCTCCATAGGCGTTCAAATCGACCCTCTAAAAAAAAGTTTGTATACAGGTAACTTAATAGGCTTCACGTATGGTACACAAACACGTCATCATCGTCCCGTTGAAAGATGTACCCTGTTGGATTTATTACTTTCTAATTATTTTAAGGCTCTTATTGAAGCCTGGTTAAGTAGCTTGGAGTTCTGGGACACGTTTAGGGTTATTCCTTTTGGGGGGGGGGGGAAATGTTTTTGGAGTGATTTTTTTTTGGGGGGGATGGACGTAGCTAATGTCTCAATTTTTAGCGAGTGGCATAAAAAATCCCAATTATAGCAGGTGGTAGCTACAGTATGTTATTATAGTGGGTGATAAAGTCTCAATTATAGCGGGTGACATGTAGTTATATTGAGTGGTACAGTCTTAATGGGGATGGATTATTTTTTTTTACATTACTGTGGAAGGTATAATAATGTATTGATTATAGCAAGTGACGTAAACTTTTAATAATAGAGGGTGACAAAATCCTAATTATAATAAATTTCAGATAATCGTACCTTAAACTGACCATTATATATCTTATCTATCTTTAATTTTCATCTAAACCTAACCTAACCTAACCTAACCGAACCTAACCTAACCTAACCTAACCTAACCTAACCTTACCCGAACCTAACCTAACCTAACCTAACCTAACTTTACCCTAACCTTACCCTTACCCTAACTTAATTAAACCTTCGCTTTTAGGAGGCAAATTCGGTTGTGGATCCGGGGATTTTTGCTTTAACTTTCCTTCCTGCCTTCCTCCCTCCCTCCCTTCCTTCCTTCCTTCCTTCCTTCCTTCCTTCCTTCCTTCCTTCCTTCCTTCCTTCCTTCCTTCCTTCCTTCCTTCCTTCCTTCCTTCCTTCCTTCCATTCCACCGCATCATCGCCTGACGCAGATGTTAAAGCTTCAATTCCATGGGTCACGGACCTTCGCCTGGCTGTAGGGGATTAAAATATAAATATATGAGTGACAGATTGTGATGGCTTCAGGTGAGCCAACTGACGCGCTGATTGATGGGTTGATGGGCGTGGTGATGGGATGGTTGTTGTTATGATGGATGGGCGTGGTGATGGGATGGTTGTTATGATGGATGGGCGTGGTGATGGGATGGTTGTTGTTATGATGGATGGCGTGGTGATGGCATGGTTGTTGTTATGATGGATGGGGTTGAGGGCGTGGTTGTTGTTATGATGGATGGGCGTGGTGATGGAATGGTTGTTGTTATGATGGATGGGCGTGGTGATGGGATGGTTGTTGTTATGATGGATGGGCGTGGTGATGGGATGGTTGTTGTTATGATGGATGGGCGTGGTGATGGGATGGTTGTTGTTATGATGGATGGCGTGGTGATGGGATGGTTGTTGTTATGATGGATGGCGTGGTGATGGGATGGTTGTTGTTATGATGGATGGGCGTGGTGATGGGATGGTTGTTGTTATGATGGATGGGCGTGGTGATGGGATGGTTGTTGTTATGATGGATGGGCGTGGTGATGGGATGGTTGTTGTTATGATGGATGGGCGTGGTGATGGGATGGTTGTTGTTATGATGGATGGGCGTGGTGATGGGATGGTTGTTGTTATGATGGATGGCGTGGTGATGGCAGGTTGTTGTTATGATGGATGGGTTGGGGGGCGTGGTTGTTGTTTGGATGGGCGTGGTGATGGAATGGTTGTTGTTATGATGGATGGGCGTGGTGATGGGATGGTTGTTGTTATGATGGATGGGCGTGGTGATGGGATGGTTGTTGTTATGATGGATGGGCGTGGTGATGGGATGGTTTTGTTATGATGGATGGGCGTGGTGATGGGATGGTTGTTGTTATGATGGATGGGCGTGGTGATGGCATGGTTGTTGTTATGATGGATGGGGTTGGGGGCGTGGTTGTTGTTATGATGGATGGGCGTGGTGATGGGATGGTTGTTGTTATGATGGATGGGCGTGGTGATGGGATGGTTGTTGTTATGATGGATGGGCGTGGTGATGGGATGGTTGTTGTTATGATGGATGGGCGTGGTGATGGGATGGTTGTTGTTATGATGGATGGGCTGGTGATGGGATGGTTGTTATGATGGATGGGCGTGGTGATGGGATGGTTGTTGTTATGATGGATGGGCGTGGTGATGGGATGGTTGTTGTTATGATGGATGGGCGTGGTGATGGGATGGTTGTTGTTATGATGGATGGCGTGGTGATGGCATGGTTGTTGTTATGATGGATGGGGTTGGGGGCGTGGTTGTTGTTATGATGGATGGGCGTGGTGATGGGATGGTTGTTGTTATGATGGATGGGCGTGGTGATGGGATGGTTGTTGTTATGATGGATGGGCGTGGTGATGGGATGGTTTGTTATGATGGATGGGCGTGGTGATGGGATGGTTGTTGTTGATGGATGGGCGTGGTGATGGGATGGTTGTTGTTATGATGGATGGGCGTGGTGGGATGGTTGTTGTTATGATGGATGGGCGTGGTGATGGGATGGTTGTTGTTATGATGGATGGGCGTGGTGATGGGATGGTTGTTGTTATGATGGATGGGCTGGTGATGGGATGGTTGTTGTTATGATGGATGGGCGTGGTGATGGGATGGTTGTTGTTGTGTGGATGGGCGTGGTGATGGGATGGTTGTTGTTATGATGGATGGGCGTGGTGATGGGATGGTTGTTGTTATGATGGATGGGCGTGGTGATGGGATGGTTGTTGTTATGATGGATGGGCGTGGTGATGGGATGGTTGTTGTTATGATGGATGGGCGTGGTGATGGGATGGTTGTTGTTATGATGGATGGGCGTGGTGATGGGATGGTTGTTGTTATGATGGATGGGCGTGGTGATGGGATGGTTCTTGTTATGATGGATGGGCGTGGTGATGGGATGGTTCTTGTTATGATGGATGGGCGTGGTGATGGGATGGTTCTTGTTATGATGGATGGGCGTGGTGATGGGATGGTTGTTGTTATGATGGATGGGCGTGGTGATGGGATGGTTGTTGTTATGATGGATGGGCGTGGTGATGGGATGGTTGTTGTTATGATGGATGGGCGTGGTGATGGGATGGTTGTTGTTATGATGGATGGGCGTGGTGATGGGATGTTGTTATGATGGATGGGCGTGGTGATGGGATGGTTGTTGTTATGATGGATGGGCGTGGTGATGGGATGGTTGTTGTTATGATGGATGGGCGTGGTGATGGGATGGTTGTTGTTATGATGGATGGGCGTGGTGATGGGATGGTTGTTGTTATGATGGATGGGCGTGGTGATGGGATGGTTGTTGTTATGATGGATGGGCGTGGTGATGGGATGGTTGTTGTTATGATGGATGGGCGTGGTGATGGGATGGTTGTTGTTATGATGGATGGGCGTGGTGATGGGATGGTTGTTGATGATGGATGGGCGTGGTGATGGGATGGTTGTTGTTATGATGGATGGGCGTGGTGATGGGATGGTTGTTGTTATGATGGATGGGCGTGGTGATGGGATGGTTGTTGTTATGATGGATGGGCGTGGTGATGGGATGGTTCTTGTTATGATGGATGGGCGTGGTGATGGGATGGTTCTTGTTATGATGGATGGGCGTGGTGATGGGATGGTTGTTGTTATGATGGATGGGCTTCGGGAGTTGTCTCGATCTGTCTGTCATATCGCCTGTCTATTTTTTCTCTGTCTGTCTGTCTGTCTCTACACACACACACACACACACACACACTTTTTCTCTCACTAACTCTCACTCTCTCTCCCTACACTTCTTTTCCCCTCTCAGGTGCGCCGTACTCCTGCTAACAAACCACGGGTGAGATTCAATGGCCCCTTCTATATACCGTCGACAAATCCCTCATCTTTTCTGGTCAGTCTATTCAAGCTGGAGCGTTTGAAGGAGGCGGAGGGGGAGGAAGAAGGGGTCGTAGTCTTGTACCTGGTGGCACTTTACATCACAAAGACAAGAATAGGGGGACAAAATGAGATGTTCCTGATGTGATTTTTAATGTTTATTTTGTCTCGTGTGTGTGTGTGTGTGTGTGTGTGTGTGTGTGTGTGTGTGTGTGTGTGTGTGTGTGTGTGTGTGTGTGTGACCTTCTGTGTTGGTAGTTATGCGGATTCTCTTGTTTTTTGTTTTTCTTGCTCTTCTTTTCTTGTTGTTCTTGTTCTTCTCTGTTGACCTCTTCACGCCCCCCTTCTGTTTTCCTCTCCTATCTCATTCTTTATCCCCGGTTCTTTCCCTCCTCCTCCCTCTTTTCTCTATCCATCCTCTTTCCTCCCTTCCCCCCCACAACACACACGCATATCCATTTCTGGGCCTACACGCTAACTCTCTCTCTCACACACACACACACACACACACACACAGAGTACCCCCAGGGCCTTCACACGCTCACTTCCTCTCTCAGTTTGACGAGCCATCGGGACTGGCTGGCCGGCCACTTTGCCTCCGGTGTGTTTGGCTCAAGCAAGACTCGTCAGGGATCGTGGTGGGGGCTGGTAGTGGTTGTGATTGTCCCTTCCTCCTCCTGTTCTTCCTTTCTTCTTCGTTTTCCTTCTTCTCTTTCTATTCTTCTTCCTTTTCTTCACGTTCCGACTTTTTCGTATTCGTCTTCCAAAAACCACCACCACCATGATTATTACCCACTGCCACAACCATCACCACTACTACTACCACCACTACTACTACTACCACCACCACTACTACTACTACTACTACTACCACCACCACTACTACCCATCATCATAACCACTACCAACGACCCCTACTAACACTACCATCACTTACCACAACCACCATTAATATCATCACTCACCACAATGACCACCACCATACACCACCACCACAACAACCACCACCTACCAATACCACAATGTATAATACACACCTGATATACATTAACTAATTTTACATATACCTATTCTCACAAATCAAACAAATTTAATTATCTTTACTTTTTCCCTTTCACATGGGGCTCAAATGAAGGGAAAAAGTAAAGAGAATATTACAAACAAAACGAATCCTTATTCTTGACTGCGATCATAACCTAACCTAACCTAACCTAACCTAACCAAACCTAACCTAACCTAACCTTACCTTACCTAACCTAACCTAACCTAACCTAACCAAAACAAACCAAACCAAACCTAACCTAACCTAACCTAACCTAACCTAACCTTACCTTACCTAACCTAACCTAACCTAACCTAACCTAACCTAACCTAACCTAGCTTTAATAGCATAAGATTCCCACTCAAGGCAACAGTGATTATACTATCAGACTCTGCTCCATGAGGGGGTGAAATTAACACCATATTTCTCTTAACAGATATATACACCAGAGAGAGAGAGAGAGAGAGAGAGAGAGAGAGAGAGAGAGAGAGTGCACCTGAATAATGCTATAATCAGACCAGACACATTAAGCTGTAACGAGACGCCTGCCAGAATTATACATGGACCCATCTCTGGTCTGAATACACTACTCTGGAACTCCACACAATAGCGAGGATTAATTTTAACATTTATTATTATTTTTTATTTCTTCATAAGAGATCGTGAATATAAACACTGAGAATTTTAAAAGATGGCGATAATTTTTATTTTTTATTCTCGTGTTTCACCTGTACCTCGTTACTTTGTTAATCAACTTTATTTCTGTCCTCGTTACCTTATTATTCAAGTATTATTATTGGTTCACCTGTCCTCGCTACCTTATTAAGCAACGTGTTATTATTTCTTCACCTGTTCTCGTTACCTTATTAATCAAGTATTATTGGTTAGGTTCACTGATGAGGTTTATACGTTCGTTATTGATATACTTTTAAATGGTGTTGATATCATAGGGGATGTTGTTGTAGCTGTGCCTCTCTGTACGTGTTGTGTGAACGTGTGGGTGTTGCAAGCTGTGAGGGAACAGGTCACTTATCTCTTGGGTGTGGGTGAGGTCAGGGTCTTCTTCTGGTCTAGTACCAATTACCGGCGGGTGAGGGCAACAGGCACTTGACCGTCCAATAAACCAATCACCCAGACTCTGACTCTAACACCACACTGGACGACTTCTCCTTAATCACTTTGACCTCTGACACTGTGCTGACCTGTGTCCCGTGCGACCCTTGATCCGTATCTTGAATTTTGACCTTAACTTCTTGACCTTTGACAACCAACTCTTGACAAATTCAACCTCTATTCCTCGACTAGAGACTCAAGGGATGACTGGAAGAGGACAACCTTTAAATCTACTGTAGTTGCTCTCGGAATATAATTCTCCACTGAGGCTGACCCTTGAACCTCGCCCTTCTAGCCTTCCCGGTTGTTGACATTTGGTTCCTCAAGCATCCAGATCCTCCTCGAAATCCTGACCAGCATGATTAAGGTTGAATTATTCATTTAGATTAGTACCGTAGAAGTTATCATTGTTATGTAGACTATTACCTGGGCGCGTCTTGGGGCGGGTTGGGGGAGGGGGGGGGTACTTCTTATCTGGTCCAGACGAGATTTATTTAGCTACTTTGATGCTTCATATTATGGTAATCTTCCTTTAAAGGGAGTTTAATGTTCTCCTGTTTTATATCTTAATCTAGTTATTCCATTAACTTAGAAACCACAGTCTTAAACTAGCTATTAAAAGATCATTAGTCACCAATCTACAACTGCCAAATCACTGACCCGCAATAGCTAGTATAATCACCGACTCACTACTAATGCCATTAACTCAAAGCAAATATTAGTAACTCACAACCGTTTTCTTATTTATGGACAACAGTAAGAACCAACCCATACAACAACCACCATCAGCCCACACATCCACCACTAACCCACACAACCACCACCAACCCACACAAACACCACCAACCCACACAACCACCACCAACCCACACAACCACCACCAACCCACACAACCACCATCAACCCACTACCACCAACCCACACAACCACCACCCACACAACCCACCACCACCGATTCAAACACCCACCACCACTAACACAGAACCTTCACCCTCCATCTCACGTCTAGGAGCTCGGGTCGATAATCATGTTGACTTTCTCCTGGGCGACAGAGGGTGAAATGTTGACTTGTGGAATTCCGTCCTATATTTCAGCCAGAGTCTTATGATTCTGTGCTGGAGAGAGAGAGAGAGAGAGAGAGTTGGTCATGTGATGTAGCTGTTTGAGCCTATAAACACAACTACATGCAGTATAAACGCCATAACACATACAAATCATAAACAAAAGAGCATCGCATTAGACTGCCCTTGACCCGTTAAAATGATCTCGTAATCGATTCAGAATAAAATAATATCACGGAAACAAAATATTGACGAACAGATTAAAAAAACAAGAATAAAGTGTTGAGTAGAAGAGGGCATTAAGATGTTTCCTAAGTCTATTTACCTACAGGATACATCGTCTACCTAACCTTACTGGAAGATACATATTTACTAAAGACAAATTTACCGAGAACGTTTGTCAATAGACTCTTAAGACAATAATTGGGTAGTTAATGTAGGTTGTGGTAGTGTTGACCTAGCTGATGACGTCATAGGTACCTTGTTAGTTATTTACATGAAAAAAGATGATTATTTATATTACTTATTAGACTTAGATTATAAGTGATTGTGTCAGGTATCAATATTTACTTACGTAATCATTATAAAGGTGCTTAAATATATTTATAGTGTGAGGATAAACCGCCAGGGTCGCTGGAGTTGTCACCCTCGGTATAAAAGTTTATTTTCTTGTTTAAGCAACTTTTTCGTCTTTTCATGTTATGAATTTTGTCTCATAAACTCATAAAAACTTTGGCTCGTAAATAGTTAGGTTGAAAAAGTCTTCAGGGCACTTAATGCAAGTAATTTTATACGAAATTGTTCATTACTGCTGACACCGACCTGTTGGGTGACGCTGTTGTGTTTTGGTGCTCCGGTGGGCGGCACACCCTTCATAATTTCACAACATTAATCATTTTATCATTTGAGTTTCCATGTTCTCTTTCCTCCTCTATGTCATAACTGTGAAGACAGATGAAAATATTTTGAAAATATTTATGATTTCAAGTCATCTGTGAAAATTACTGTTTAATATTTCGTACTGAAATATTCACTTACGTCATTCATTAATCTTTAGAAATTCATAATTTAGTTGATGAAGAATAAGAGATGCGACAACACAAACTTTCTTTAACAACACAGTTTAATATATATATATATATATATATATATATATATATATATATATATATATATATATATATATATATATATATATATATATATATATATATATATATATTTTCATGTAAAATCCACAATGAAAACGTTTCCTGTGTGATTTATCAAGATATATATATATATATATATATATATATATATATATATATATATATATATATATATATATATATATATATATACACCCTTGTATGTTAAGAAGGCATCTTTGCCCGTGCGATACATCAAGCTTGCCAGCTAAACAAGCTATATCCAAAATTTCGGAGCAAAAAAGTGGTCCTTCTCATCAACATTCTTATGAACTACGACCTTTTATGTCAGCTGAGCAAAGTGAGGTGTGGGAGGGAGGAGGGGTGGAGGGGAAGGGGGAGGTAGGAGGTAGAAATGTGGAGGGGGGCAGGTTGGATGGATGAGGATGGGAGGAGGGAGGATAGGAGGGAGGTTGGATGGATGGAGGGAGGAGAGGAGGAAGGACGGGAAGGGGAGGGGGAGGGGAGACGCGTGAAGGAAAAAAAAAGAGGAGCGATAACTTAGGGTGAAGGAAGAGAAGGAAATTTAGGTGAGTCTTGTTTATATTATGAAAGTGTCCTGTATATCACCTCTTTCCCCTCCTCCTACTTTATTTATCTTCCTGATCTATTCCTTATTCCTTCCTCTATGCATCTTCTTTATTTCTTCCTCCTCTGATTACTCTTCCTTATCTCTTCTTATTCTTCCTTTACTCATCCTCCTTATTTCTTCCTCCTCCTCCTCTATTCAATTCCATTTTTCATTATCTGTTCATCTTCCTTCTTCAGACTCCTTATGTCCTCCTCCTCCTCTTCTCTCTCCATTTTTTTTCACTTCCTCCACTTAATTTTGTCTTCTTTTCATGTGTTCCTCTTCCTTGCTTCTTCTTGTCTTCCTTTCCTCTTCCTGTTTCTCCCCTGTTCCTCTGCTCTCTTTTCTCTTGATATTCTCCCTCTCTTCAGACAGGCAGACAGACAGACAGGCAGACAGACATGTGCCGAGAGAAGACTATTGACTGCAGTTAACTCAGGTGACATTTAGGTGCCCTTCCTCATTACACTTTGGGAGCCTCGGGGGCTGATTGGTGGCTGGCAGGTACAGGTAAGGGCAAGGGGGTGAATAATGAAAAGGGTGGACTCCTCAGCAGGTAGCAGTCTCTTCCCCTCCACCCCCCACCCCAATTTCACATTTGTGATGAATTTGAAAGATGTGTTGTCTTTCTTGTTCTTCTGTCTGTCTCTGTCTCTCTGGTTCTCTCTGTCTCTGTCTCTCTGGTTCTGTCTGTCTCTCTGGTTCTCTCTCTCTCTCTCTGATTCTGTCTGTCTCTGTCTCTCTGGTTCTCTCTGTCTCTGTCTCTCTGGTTCTGTCTGTCTCTGTCTCTCTGGTTCTCTCTGTCTCTGGTTCTGTCTGTCTCCCTGTTTGTCTCTGGTTCTCTCTCTGATTCTGTCTGTCTCTGTCTCTCTGGTTCTCTCTGTCTCTGTCTCTCTGGTTCTGTCTGTCTCTCTGGTTCTCTCTCTCTCTCTCTGATTCTGTCTGTCTCTGTTTGTCTCTCATTCATTTTTATCTTCATGCGTCTTTATCACCGGTGGAACCCCTTAAACCTTTCTATTGTACCTCCATCATAGGCTAATTGGGATTAAGTCATCGTACTGAGGGGATTAAGTCACCGTACTGAGGGATTAAGTCATCGTACTGAGGGGATTAAGTCATCGTACTGAGGGATTAAGTCACCGTACTGAGGGATTAAGTCACCGTACTGAGGGATTAAGTCATCGTACTGAGGGGATTAAGTCATCATACTAGGAGGTTATAAGCTTTGTCACCTGCCACCACCTGTTTTATGTCTCTTACAGTATACACACACCTACGCACACCTGTACACACCTGGGAGAGTGGTGGCGGAGGTGGTGGTGGTGGTGGAGCGGACATTGGCTCACCATCACCAAGATTGACCGATATTCCAGAGAACGAATGTTGCATCGGTCTCCTCTCCACCTGATGTGAACTTTTACCTTTATTAAATGCTAAGAGAGAGACACAGGTGCAGTATTTCCCGTGGACAAGAGCGTGAAAGGTATAATATTACTTTGTGTGTGTGTGTGTTTTGTAAAATACTCAAACATAGATACGTAGTCTATATATATATACAGTATATATATATATATATATATATATATATATATATATATATATATAATATATATATATATATATATATAATATATATATATATATATATATAATATATATATATATACATATATATATATATATATATATATATATATATATATATATATATATATATATATATATATATATATATATATATATATATATATATATATATATATATATATATATATATATATATATACCTCAGACTTGCACGTAATAATCCTTTGTCTAAAGACACACACACACACACACACACACACACACACATACACACCAGTATCCACTTTTATATATACATAATCAACTAATAAAACAACCTCTCTTTCAGTAAAATACTACTACCACACACACTCCCCGTCACCTGAATCAACATATTTGACCAAAAGCCCAGAAATATATAAATGATTGTACTGCGTCATTCATTTGTTTATTTATTTATTTATATTTTTTTATATTATTGATACGATTATTCCACTCACTTAACTCAAACAAAATAATAAGATTTAATGGATATGTTTTGATACAGAGCGAAAAACACATTGCCTATATTTTAATCGTGTTGAAATGTGGTGTGATTGATGGGTTTATAAAAACACAAACACAAAATAGTAATATTATTATGATTTTTTTTTTGGGTGGGAGGGGGGTGTGGTGGGAAGTTTTAAGTTCGCTTATAGTACCCGTCCTCTATCTGATTAACATGAGTATTTTGACGTGTGAGGTGTTTTAATTATTATCTTGAACGACCTAGTTTTATAATATTATTTACTTTATATTTTGTTGTAGATAAGGGTCTAGGGTGCGGAACAGGTGTAGACTAACGCAGGTATGAGAAATTTATAATGTGGTTGTAGGTCTAAGATATCCGGCTGCAGTTCTCTCCATGATATTTTGTTACTTGTTTACTTGCGATATCTGGCCACGTGGTCTTGTACTTAAGGTAACTGGTCAAGTTTTCTTTCAATATATCTGGCAACATCGACATCCAAGGCCAAGCGTCCATTCAAGGTTATCCGGCCATATTTCTATCGAAGGTTTCTGGCCATACATCCATCCAAGGTATCCGGCTAAGTGTCCAGTCAAGTAATCCGGTCATGCCCCTATCAAAGATATTCGGTTGTATCTTCATTTATCCGACCATAATTTCTGGTTATCCGGCTAAGGACTCCAAAAGCACATTCGAATATCACGTCTTATTCATAAATAACATCAACCAATCAACATCAATCAACATTCATCAACATTCATCAACCGGTGAGTCGAAAGTACCATTAAAATATCGAACCTTTCTTCCGTCTGTTTATTCTTATTGGTTATGGGGTATTGGAAAAGCTATGTACAGTAGATGTCAAAGTGGAGAAGAAAACATTTAAATGAAGTGAATTTATTGGGTATATAAAACTACATTTTGTGGTTGATAGCATTTTCTCCTGTTAGGTGGCAGCAGCGGGCGAGGGTAGGGTGTAGGCGAGGTTTGGCAATTTGGTTTGGGAACGATGTTAATAAAATGGCGTCTAGTATCAATATTCTGTGGACAAACGTTGAACAGTAATTTTTTTTTTCTTTCAGTTATGACGTTATTTAATTACGTATGACGATAGATTAACACTAGGAAAGTTTGAGTGAACAACACCGTCTCTACACAAGACAGTTAATAAGGCGAGGTATACAATATGACGTCGTCTATCACACAGTTGGCGCCACCTGATGACACAGTTCAAAGAAAGCCATTCATATTTTTTTTTTTCCCTTGTTGTGATTGATTAAATTATGTTGTGTTATGATGGGAGGAAATGGAAGGGGAAAGAGAATAGGGGGATGAAGAATTTGAGGAGAGATGGGAAGAGAGAAGGATGGGAGAATGGGTGAATGTTATGAGGGGAGAAGGAGGATTGGTGAGAGGGGAGAAGGAGGGGTGTCGGTGAGAGGGGAGAAGGAGGGGTGAGAGAGGGAGGGGAGGGACAGAGAGGAGGAGGTTGTCGCAGAGAGGGGAGGGTAGGGAGAGGGGAGAAGGGAGGGGGATGGTGAGAGGGGGAGAAGGAGGGTTGTTTGGGTGAGAGGGGAGAAGGAGGGGTGGTGGAGAGAGGGGGAGAAGGAGGTTGTTGGTGAGAGGGAGAAGGAGGGGTGGTGGTAGGGAGAAGGGGAGGGGAGAGAGGGGAGAAGGAGGTTGTCGAGAGAGGGGAGAAGGAGGGGTGGTGGTGAGAGGGGGGAAGGAGGGGTGGTGGTGAGAGGGAGAAGGAGGATGGTGCAGAGAGGAAGAAGAAGAGGTGAGGGGGGGGAACAGGAGTATTGGTGAGAGAGGAAAGGGCAGAGCGATGGTGGGAGGGGAAAAAGAGGTAATAAATCCAGAATATTTCCCCTCCCCCTAGTGACGAGTAAGCCTCCTTCACCTGTCATCTTCCCTGACAAATGTAATTATGAATCTTGGACGCGGAAAAAAATGTCTAATTAAGAGATCATTCCTTCCAGATGCGGGTTATTGGTGGGAAAGGGAGGAAGAGGGAGAGAGGGAGAGGGTGGGTGGAGGTGGGAGACGGTGGGAGGGAGAGAATGGTGGTGGAGGGTGAGAGAGGGTTGGGAGAGAGGGAGGGGAGGGTGGGAAAGGTTGGTAGGGTGAGTGAACGAGGAAGAGAGAGGGAGAGAGAGAGAGAGAGAGAGAGAGATTACAATAAATAGACAAGAATCGGGAGAGGAATATACACAAGAATCAGACAAGAATAAAGTAAGACTTAGAAAAAGCATCAAGACAAGAATCAAGAATCAGATAAGAATAAGGGAAGGTGAAGAACCAAGAGACGAATCAAGAATGAAGGGAAGAATAGAGAAGAATCAAGAGAATAGGAGTAATCAAAGGAAGAATCAGGAAGAATTAAAGGAAGATTCAGGAAGAATTAAGATAAAAACCAAAAAGAATCAAGAGAAGAATTAAGGAAAGAATCAAGGGAAGAATCACGAGAAGAATCAAGAAGAATCAAGCGAAGAATAAAAAAAAATCAAGAGAAGAATCAAGGCAAGAATCAGGAGAAGAATCAAGTAAACAACAAGAACGGTTAGCGGGCGCGGCTTTAACCACCGCTGAGTTATTTGAGTTCAGTAATGAACTGAGGCAATTTTGTCTGAAAGTTTTGGCGACGACAGTTAAAGAGAACCATTGCCCGCTTAGATTAATGGTGAGAGAGAGAGAGGGGAGAGAGGGGAGAGAGAGAGAGAGAGAGAGAGAGAGAGAGAGAGAGAGAGAGAGGGGCAGTGTACTGTATATATCATATCCATTCTATTTCTCTATCTATAAACAAAATCCCAAAACAAAATTTAAAACAAAAACAACAACAAAATCATAAGTAAACACACCATCAACAAAAACAACAACAAACTCATCAAAAACACAACAATATAAACATTCAATATAAATTCAATATATACATTACAGTTCATATACACAAATTACAGTGTATATTAGATTAAAAAAACTTCAACTCGTTAACAAACATAAAGCAACACTTAACAAACACTCACAAACACGTATATACCGTGTACTGTACCGTGTCTTAAGGGTAACATCATTATAAAGGTCGTCCCAATTAGATACGATTTATGGAGGGGGGATAAACGACCCAATACCCCCCCCCACACACACACACCAACAGGTAAATTCTCACCTTACCTGCCCGGCGCTGTTAGATCTCTCATACCTCAAGTTAGATAGATAGATAGATAGATAAATGCCCATAACAATGTCAAGATTATATATCCAAGAGAGACAGTAATCGGATACTTTCACTTAGTCCCAATTAGTGACAAATCTCAGTTAGGGAAATCCTTGTGAACCCGTCTTGCCGAGAGCTTGTTCATTAATCCCATCTCCCGAGGTGAAGATAACAGGACGTGTGTGTTACAATATTGTCTTAGTGAGGGGTTGGGGGGAGGGTATATTGTCGTAGCCAGTGTGGATGTGGTGTGTGGATATGTTGTTTGTCTGTGATGTAACTTATGGTGGTTGATTCCATTACGGTCTTAATGGTTTAGGTTAGGGGAGTATAATAATAATAGTGGACGGTGTTGATAATAATTGTATACGGAGAATCATTTGTGTGTGTGTGTGTGTGTGTGTAAGAGTTAAGAGGCATTGTTGGCAGGGAAAATTACGACATGAAGTATAATAATAGGGAAATAATGTCAAGGAAAATTATGGCCGGAAACAAAAAAAAATGATGGCAGGGGGGAAATAAAGACGGAAAAATGTTGTTTTTGGGGAAAATTACCTCAGGAAATATAATGACAGGGAAAACGATGGTAGGGATAATGATGGCAAGGGAATAGGTGTTGGAACAGTAGGTAGAGTAACCCCTCCTTCCCCCCCACCAGGGAACGCCAGGGTAGGAATTAGTGAGCGTTAGGTTAAGCAGATTACTGCCAGTCTGTTAGCTGTGTATTCTGACCTGTCTCTTCCACATATTGGGAGAGGGAATAGGAGAGGACGGGAGGGTAGAATGGGAGAGGAGGGGAGAGGAGATGAAGAGAGAGGGGAGAATGGGAGAGGGGAGAATGAGAGAGTAGAGGAGAGGATGGGAGAATGGAAGAGTTGAGGAGAGGAGGAGAGGGGAGGATAGGAGAGAAGAGGAGGAGAGGGGAGGATAGGAGAGAAGAGGAGAGGAGAGGAAGAACGTAGGGAAGACGAGAGGTTTATAATTATCCTATGCCTCTTCTATTTACCTGCGAAATAAGGTGGAAAGGGGTTAAAGGGGGTGAGAAAAAAGAAAGGGAAGGGGGAGGAAAAAATGAAACCTAATTAACTTTTGCTCTGAATTTTCCACATATTGGGAAGGGGGGGGGGAGGTAGAGAGAAAAAGGGGAGGGAGATGAAAGGTGGAGAGAGGAGAGACAAGGAGCTTAGTACCCCGTATTTGTTTTCTCTTTTCCTTACAGTAAGATGAAAGAAGCCAAAAAAGTAATGGACAAAGAGACATTTTCGGCTCACTTTCCATTTTACTTTTTTTCACTCACTTTCTCTTCCTTCATTCACTACATGGGTAAAAATAGTCGAGCTCATCTATACTTTCACTGCTTCGTCTAACATCAAACATTCGCTTCTGTTTTAAGTTCTCTCTCTTTTTATCATCCATTCTTTCACTCCTTTATCCAGTGTGTCCTTTCACGTTCTCTCTCGGTCCTCAGACAGTGTTAATGGAAATTAGCCAAGTGGTACTCGAGCGAGGCACTGTTAGTGGTACTCAAGGGAGGAAGACTCACCTTCTGTCTCCAGCTTCCTGTTTCACTCCCTTTCTCCATTTCCTTAAAGTGACAGGTGAAAGCGGCCAAGCGGCTCTGGAGAAAGGGGGATACATCAAGGAGAAAGTCAGAGGTGTCGCAGACTACAACACTCAGTGCCACGCCCAGTGATACATTGCCCTTTAAACTTGTGGTGGTGGAGTTTTCTTCTTTTTTTTTTTTTTTGAAACTCTCAGCGGGGGAAAGTTGTGCTTGTCTGTGGCGACGATTTATAGGGTGATGGGGGGGGAGTAGACCCTGGGAAGAATGAGCAAAGAGGAATGAATAACACACACACGAGCACACGCAGCCTATATGTACACACAAAAACACAGAAAGCGACACGTACAAGTTAGACATATAGGTTAAGCTATTATATGGGCTGACATATAAATAGGTTATATATATAGTGTGAGGAAAGTATACAAACTCAGGCTATGGGAGAGAGAGAGAGAGAGAGAGAGAGAGAGAGAGAGAGAGAGAGAGAGAGAGAGAGAGAGAGAGAGACGGTAATAAACATAAGACAGCGCCTCGGTATATCTCTCCTGGTGATGATTTACTGCAGGAATGTCTGACGTGAACAACAAGATGATAACAACAACATTAATTACTGACCCATCCGGTGCCTACCTCTCTTTCTCTATCTCCCCCGGCACTTGTTTTTCTCCCTTTCTCTTACCCAACACCTGTCTCTCTCTCTTTTTCAGCTGGAGCCTATATTATCTCCGCCACAGCGAGCTTCTCTCTCTCTCTCTCTCTCTCTCTCTCTCTCTCTCTCTCTCGGGCCGGCATCTGTCTTCTGGACACTGATTGATGTTGGGTCAAGCTGTCCACACCTTCGCTACACGGGCAGAGGAGCAGGTTATCTGGCTGGAGCTTGATACCCCCCCCCTCCCCTTCCACTCCCCCCAACCCCCCTCCTCCTAGTCTGATTGTGCAAGGGGCTAGTAATCCAATCTTTTTGTATTCGATTACCAAAAGAAACAGAACCAAATCACAATGGGATGTTTGAATGTGTATGCATGTGATTAGAGCGATAACGAGAGAATGATTGTAATGTAAAAGAGGGAAGGAATGAGAATGTCATCAATTTGTACTTAAACATAGGTGAACAGAGAAGAGAGGGCAGCTGGGGACAGGTGAAGGGAGTAAAGTCAAAGCTATTGGAGTGGGGAGTTTGGATGGATAAAATAACTAATGTATTTATGTATTGGATCAGTAAATAAATGTACAAGGATTAAATAACAATGAAAGAAAATAATGTGAAAAATTAAAACTTCGCTCGAATGTCTTCCCTCAGTTTACATCTTCCCAGTGTTCTCCCTCCCTCCGTTCATCCTTCTCTACTTCCTTTCAACACTTTCCTCTTGTCTTCTCTGTGCCTTATCTACACACCTATTTATCTGGACATTTTATCTACTAACTTTTCCACTTTCATCTAATTTACTTCCTCTCCTCTGCTGGTCTTTCTGATCTAGCCAGTGAAGAGTCTCTATATTCTTCTCCGCCTCTTATCTCCCTTTTTTATCTCTCTCTTCTTTCTTTTCTCAGTTTTTCCCCTTTTTCTCATCTAGATTGGATAGTCTTTTTTTTCGTTTATTTCATCTCGGCACACACAGATATGTATACACACAGACACCCAGACACACAAACACACATATGTATACACACAGACACAGATATGTACACAAATGCAGACATATACATATACATACACGTGGCTCAAGGGTGTGGTTAATATATGACTGGAATGGATCAAAGATGTGGCAGAGATAGAACTGTACTGTATATAGTCCTGTTATGGATAATAAGTGGGTCAGAGCTTCAATTATTGTTCGTCAGTGGATGGTAATTTCACCTTAGACTTGGCCATGTGTACGTAGTTGCCAGCATCCCCTTTAAGTGTGACCGTGGGAGCTTCTCTACAGGTTAATTAACTTTTCAGGAGCACCGCATGAAACATTTCAGCGCCATCATGAACGATTCAGTAGTGATGTAAAAGATTTAGCTGAAGCACAGAGCCACGATGGTTATTTTAGTGGGGTTATGAAAGCTTCAGTTGGGGTCATGAGAGCTTCAGTCGAGGTCATGAGAGTTTCAATTGGGGTCATGGGAGCTTTAATTATTCAATACAACCACCATCACCACAACTACAACCACATCCACCATTACCAACATCACCAACGCCTCAACCACCACTAGCATTACCACCACCACTAGCATTACCACCACTACCATTACCACCACTACCATTACCACCACAACCACCACCATTACCACCATCATCAAGGTCGTCATTACCATCATTACCATTAAGGGTGTCTCTCGGGTCTGGCAAAACGAGGTACTTGAGGGTGGGAAATGATCACCTCCGAGTCATGGTGGGTCTTTACTACCATACTTGGGGCCATGGTGGGTCTTTACTACCATACTTGGGGCCATGGTGGGTCTTTACTACCATACTTGGGGCCATGGTGGGTCTTTACTACCATACTTGGGGCCATGGTGGGTCTTTACTACCATACTTGGGGCCATGGTGGGTCTTTACTACCATACTTGGGGTCATGGTGGGTCTTTACTACCATACTTGGGGCCATGGTGGGTCTTTACTACCATACCTGGGGTCATGATGGGTCTTTACTACCATACTTGGGGTCATGGTGGGTCTTTACTACCATACTTGGGGCCACGGTGGGTCTTTACTACCATACTTGGGGCTATGGTGGGTCTTTACTACCATACCTGGGGCCATGGTGGGTCTTTACTACCATACTTGGGGCCATGGTGGGTCTTTACTACCATACTTGCAGGGGCCATGGTAGGTCTTTACTGCCTTACTTGGGGCCATGGTGGGTCTTTACTACCATACTTGGGGCCATGGTGGGTCTGCCTATACTTGGGGCCATGGTGGGTCTTTACTACCATACCTGGGGCCATGGTGGGTCTTTACTACCATACCTGGGGCCATGGTGAGTCTTTACTACCATACCTGGGGCCATGGTGGGTCTTTACTACCATACTTGGGGCCATGGTGGGTCTTTACTACCATACCATACTTTCTCTTTCTTTCTCTTTATCTCTATCTTTCTCTTTCACTTTATTTTTAAATCATTCTCTATTTTTCCCTATCTCTTTAACTCTCTTCTCTCTCTATCTCTCTCTATTTCTCTCTCTCCTTCCTTCTTTCCTTCTACCTCTCGTCTTCCTTCAATCATCTTTCTTACTCATTTTCTCTCTAACTCTCCTTCCTTCTTCTGCCTCTCTTCTTTCTTTCTCACCCTTCTTCCCTCTTTCATCTTCTGTCTCTCAGTTTCTCTTTCTCTTTGTCCTTGTCTCCCCTTTCTCTCCCAGCAAGCCGAGACATGACGCCCAAAGAGCTTGAAAAATACACTAGTGTCCCTTGGTAGAGATACTGGTTAGCCCGAGAGATTCCCAGCCACTGTAATTCCTCTGGTGGGCAAACCTCTCCTGTTCTCTCACTCAGCTGGTGCATATTTTACCTCCTGCACCAGCTGTTGTTCCTTCCCTCGGTGCGGTACAGCGTTATACTTCTGCACCACCTGTTGTTCTCTCATTCAGCTGGTGCATATTTTACCTCCTGCACCAGCTGTTGTTCCTTCCCTCGGTGCGGTACAACGTTATACTTCTGCACCACCTGTTGTTCTCTCATACAGCTGGTGCATATTTTACCTCCTGCACCAGCTGTTGTTCCTTCCCTCGGTGCGGTACAGCGTTATACTTCTGCACCACCTGTTGTTCTCTCATTCAGCTGGTGCATATTTTACCTCCTGCACCAGCTGTTGTTCCTTCCCTCGGTGCGGTACAACGTTATACTTCTGCACCACCTGTTGTTCTCTCATACAGCTGGTGCATATTTTACCTCCTGCACCAGCTGTTGTTCCTTCCCTCGGTGCGGTACAGCGTTATACTTCTGCACCACCTGTTGTTCTCTCATTCAGCTGGTGCATATTTTACCTCCTGCACCAGCTGTTGTTCGTTCCCTTGGTACTGTATAGATTGTTTTCCTCCTGCACCAGCTATTGCTATGTTGCTCAGCTGGTGTGTTTGTTTTGCCTCCTGCACCAGCTGTTGTTCCCCTTCGTAGCTGTTTTTTTTTACGTATATATGTATGTACGCATTTGACTGTATATGTGTGTATAGCTGGTGACTCGAAAATAAATACACACACAAAAGCACTGCACAGAGGACTTCGTTTGTACCGTGGGTGGAAATTTCTATCCAGTCTTTGGTGTTGTGTTGTGTGGCGTAATGCTGTGTTGTGTCGTGTTGTGTTGTGTCGTGTTGTGTTGCGTGGAGTAATGTTTGTGTCGTGTTGTGTTGTGGTCGGTGGTCGCTAAAATTCTACCATTCGTTAAATCATCAAACGTTCCTCGTCCAATTATGTACCGAAGTACTCAGTCAATGGCCAACGTTTTCTGTTTACATGTCTCACCTGAAAGTTCCTGTCCAAACGTAATTAACCTGTCGTTTGTTGACAGTCGGTCACTGTCACTCACCATTCAACGAGTGTAAACAAACCTTCATTTACCCACCTTTTACAAGTTTTAAGTGATTCTTCATTCACTCACCTTTCTCACAAAAAATGAAACTTTATTGTTATTATTTTATCGTCTGAATTATGAGCCTGACATAAACTGTGTCGTGACCAGCTGAAAAACGCACACACACACACACACACACACACACACAGTGACACAGTGATTATAGCGTCCGTCAGCGTCCAGAGGAGAGAGAAAGAAAAAGACGTCGTGTGTGTGTGTGAGAGAGAGGTAGAAAGAGAGGTAGGCACCGGATGGGTCAGTAATTAATGTTGTTGTTATCATCTTGTTGTTCACGTCAGACATTCCTGCAGTAAATCATCACCAGGAGAGATATACCGAGGCGCTGTCTTATGTTTATTACCGTCTCTCTCTCTCTCGTTTTCTGCTTGACTTTTGTTCTCTCTCTTCTTTGTCATTTCTTTTCTACCTTCTTTCTCCTTTTGTTTAATTTCTCGGTTTTCTTTCTTCTTTCTCCTTTCTTCCTTCTCTTTCTCAGTTTTATTCCATCTTTCTCTCGGTCTTCTTTCTTCCTCCTTTCTCTCTCCTTATGTCTTCCCTTTAACACACACACACACACACACACACACACAGCCCAGTCATCAATCATTGTGTCGTAAGAGCTGTAGGGAGACATATGTTGGTAATTATAAACGCCCACACCTCTACCTAATAATATACCTGTACCTGATGGGTCATTAACAGTTCACAGCGCGACGAACACACACACACACACACACACACACACACACACTCTAGCATCGTCATTATCTCTGTCAATATTACTCAATTGGAAATATACTTATGCATGACTCCTCCATCCAATGTTAACTTAATCAACAAAGACATCGACAACCTTGGGAAACACGCAGGTATTTCCTCACTCTGAGAACACGATGGCATTCCTTGAACAATTCTCTCACCCTTGACTTTACTCGCTTGTGTGTGTGTGTGTGTGTGTGTGTGTGTGTGTGTGTGTGTGATAGTCTTACTGCAATCCTTAAAAAAAAACAAAAAAATCTAATGTTGCCCATGTTGCCACTCTTCCCATGATCCTCCCAGGTATTATATACAACTACTCCGGTTTTAATTACGTTCGTTTATCTGAATCTCTCTCTGCCTTCCTCTGGTCTCACTACTTGCAGTTATATTCCTGCCTATTTGTCTTGAAAATTTTACCAGCCTGCCTTATCATTTTACATTGGAAATTGATTGTCTAATAATTATTGTTATGTCTTTCATCATCATCATCATCATCATCTTCATCATCATCATCATCTTCTTGCAACGTCTCTCGGCATCTTAAGGTATATTTAGTGCGTTTACATTATTAATATCTTCGTAAAGTCTTTTGTCCTTTAAGTATAATGTCTTTAAATTAATCACCTTGTTGTTCTGTGTCTTGTTGTTAAAGTCTTTCTTCCATAATTACAGCAACACTGTTTTGAGTTTCAATTTCAACCTACTTTTCTTGCCTCAATTTAATTTTACCCAACTTTTCCTATATAAAAGTTTTAATCTACCGTACTCATTACTGGGCCACGGTGACTGCACTCTGCCATGGGAATGTCTTACTTTGTGTGTGTGTGTGTGTGTGTGTGTGTGTGTGTGTGTGTGTGTGCTCTAGTTTGGGAATAAAGAAAAAATATAATGAACACCACTATTGAAAATAATGTTGATAATGATGAAAAGTTATTATTGTTATTATTATTATTATTGTTATTATTATTATTATTATTATTATTATTATTATTATTATTATTATTATTATTATTATTATTATTCCACCTGGTGCTCGGAAAATGTCAACATTACAGAAAGTGGAAATTGGCGTCAGGTCGTTCCATTAGGACTAGTTGAGGTGCTGGGGAGAATCTTAACGCAGTAGCCCCAAGGTGCTTCCCCGTTCCTCCCACACCCTTACTCACCCCTCCCCTACCTCCACCCCTACTACCCTTCTTCTCACTTCCCACCCCTCACCCCAATTCACCCTACCCCCACTCTACGTAAGGGAGATAGAGATTATGTTAGAAGGAAGGGACAGCGGGAAGGATGGGTGAGGATGTGATAGAGAGGTGGTGGGGATGAGTGAGGGAGGGAGAGAGAGATTGAAATGTGAATAGTAAATTTAATGCTATTTTTTATAGTTTTAATTTAGATAAGCTAAAAGAAGTAGGGAGGGAAGGCCGGGAGGAAAGGACGTAATTGCAAATGAAAGGGAGGGAGGAAAGGAGTTTGCTGTACGTGGAAAAGGGGAAGGGAGAGAGTGAAGACTGAATTGAGGAAGTGAGAGCTCAGTGCAGATAGAAAGAAGGACGTAGGGAGGGAGAAAGGGAGCGAAGAAGGAAGGGAAGGAGGGAGAGGACAGTTCGGTGCAAGTGGAAATAAGGGAGGGTTTGTGGGAATGGGGGAGAGAGAGGGAGGGAAAGGAGAGCTCGTTGCAGGTGGATAGGAAGGAGGGAGAGGGGGAGAGAGAAGGTAAAGGAGAGTTCAGTACAGGTGGAAAGAGGGGAGGAGGGCGGGAGTAAGGGAGAGGGAAGGGGGGAGAGAGGGAGGGAAGGGAGAACTCGCTGCAGGTGGGAGATTAAATCACCTCGATGCTCTTTGCAATTTCATAAAGGAATCAATTTCGCGGCCACAGTTCCCCTCCCCCTCTCTCCTCTCTCCCTCCCTCCCCGCCCCCTCTCCTTCCCTCCTTCCCAGTTCTCTCCCTCTCTCCCTTCCTCTCCGCTCTCTCCCTCATTCTATCCTTTGTAGTCGAACCATCAATAAGAGATAAAACTTTTTGTGTGACCTCCAAAAGCCAAAATTAATTGCCAATTTTTAATAACAATTCAGTATAATTTTTCAATTTCACTTTTCTTTCACGACTTACTGCGTGTAAATAACAATAATTGACGGTTTATTGAGAGAACATGGCAGATTAAAGGGGCTGAAAAATATACAATAAACAGAGGCGAAAAAATTATATATGGTGAAATTGGGGGTAAATAAATCACTTCATTAACAAAAGCTCTTATCAGTACAAGTAAACATGGGAGTGATGATACAAGTTAACTGTGAATCTAGTCATTGTTTTTTCTCAGTGGTTATAAGGGAGCCAATCCTTCCCACAGTACAGTAGGATTCACATTTAGGTGCGAAGGATATTTCTGGTTGCTCCTTCACTCTGGTTGATCCCAATAATACGGAGAGAGAGAGAGAGAGAGAGAGAGAGAGAGAAAGAGAGAGAGAGAGAGATTAATTTGCTCCCCTCTTCTCCTTTTCTTGTTGTTGTTCATGTTCTTTTTATTAAATTTTTGTTCATTTCATAATTTTCTTGTTCTTGTAGTTTTTCTTTTTGTCTTTGTTCTTAATCTTTTTGTCCTTGTCTTTGTTCTTATTTGTTGGCTTTCAGGTCCAGTGTCCACCCCACATAACCTCTCGTGTACACAGCCTTTTCAGTCAGTCTTTATTTTTATCGCTCTTCTCTCCATCCTCGTGTTGATTCATCCATTCTTGATTCTGTGTCTTCTTCCCGTCCCTCTCCTTCCCTCCGTCTCTCCTTTACTCTCTTTTCTATCCTTTCCCATCCTCTCCTCCTCCCTTTCCTCCCTCGCTTCTACCCTCCCTGCCCTAACCTCTCTCCTCCCTGCCCCAACCCTCTCCCCCTCCCTGCCCTAACCCTCCCCTCCCCTGCCCCAACCCTCTCCCTCCTGCCCCAACCCTCTCCCTCCCTGCCCCAACCTCTCCCTCCTGCCCTCCTGTCCCTCTCCTGCTCCTATCTTCTCCCTCCCGGCCCCTCCCCTGTCCCCCTCTCCTCCCCAAAGCCTTTTGTATTCACATGGACATCCTTAGGCTCTACACTTCCAACTGTACTCCACTTTTGAATGATCTTCTTGGAAATTCATCTTGTGTTTAGTTGTTCGTGTGTGTTTGGCAGATTCTTAGAAGTCTCGTTTTGACTGTGTCTCTTCAACCGGCCTTAGAGAGATTGACGACAATATTCTAAATCGTTTCACTGTCTTACGAGTTTTCTCCGTTGATCTTTTTTTTTATATATCTTGGCCGAATCTTTAGCACACACTAGCCCACCAGAACCCATTTTAACCCATCACAACCCACCCTAACCCACCACTACCCACCACAACCTACCTTAATCCATCCAAGCCCACGTAACCCACCACGATCCATCTTAACCCACCTCAACTCACCTTACACCCACCACAACCCAACCCCAACCCACCCTAACCTACACCTTAAACCCACCACAACCCACCCTAACCTACACCTTAAACCCACCCACCCACCTACCCACCCTAACCTTACACCTTAACCCATCTAGATTATAACTCGCCAAAATCCTAATTGCACTAGAATTACAAACGCTCGATCGATCTTAATTCCGGGTTGGATGCGAGTCTCTTAATCAGGTAAGTGAAGGGCCTCGCTCAATCACAAGTAATTAGTGAAGCTTCTAATACATAGCCCAGCATAACCCAGCGTCGATTCGATTCAATTCCTTTCCTTTCCAGGTTCCTTTTGGGTATCCGATGTGTTCCCCCCGTACCCTGAACAGTGTGGTGAGGGGGGGAGGGGGTGATGGTGGGGGTTTATGGTGGGGTGGAAGATATAGTGGGGGTTGGACTCTCTCCCTCTCACCCCTGTTCTCTAAACTACCCCAACACTTGACTGAAATTAGTGTGTAATGTCACTCTTTTTTAACTAATTTACGAAACGACACAATTTATTACTATCATCCTATTTTAATAATCTTTGTCTGTCTGTCTCATGTTGATTATTAATTCTATTTACATGTTATACTCGACTCTAAGTTAAAAAATAAATATAATTAAGACTATATTAACATTATTCTACGTCAGCGTATATGTGTCAATCTGATTCTTCTCTCGGCTGGGATAAAAAAAAAATATTTGGTTTAGTAAACTTGACTAGTTTTAAAATTAATTTGCATATAATTATTTAACTGGTTCACTAAATTTATTATATTACTGAGGCTCGGAGTTGGTAAACTATGTGACTAAAGACTTAATTATGAAGGACATGCATTATGTAAACTTTCCCAGGTAATTAATGACTTTTTTGTGTGGGCGTTTTATAGTAAAAAAGATTGTATATGCATAATGACTAAAACACACACACACACACACACACACACATTATTAATTATTCTCTTCATGTTTTTCTACCGTTTCCCTTTTATTCATTATCCTTCGTCTCATTATTATCCTATCCTGCATTTTCGTTTTTTTCTGCAATTAAAAAAAGTTAATCTGTGAATAACTGGGAATAATTGAATTTTCCCAATGGTTTTTTTTTTTTTCAGAATACTTGTATGTGATTTATGGTAAATACCTATTGATTTGAATTAAATTTTCAGGTAATTCGTCATATTGAAACTCGGATGGCCATTGGTTGACTCATTATCTAGTATGTAAACCCTCTTCGATGTTATTGTTTATGTGTGTGTGTGTGTGTGTGTGTGTGTGTGTGTGTGTGTTTGTGTGTGTGTGTAATAATAAATAATAATTAACGGTTTATTGAAAAAATTCTGCAGCCCAAAGGCTGAAAATATACATTGGACATAAAATGATCATTATGCATAATATTGGTGCTTGTACAAAGTTTCATTAGAGAAAGGTAAAGGAAATACATATGAACATACAGATTAATGGTGTTGAACAGCAAACTCTGTAGTGTAGTAACTCCTCCCAGATGGTGTTAGAGGAACTCACGTGGTGTAGTAGTTCCCTCAGATGGTGTTATGAGGGACCTGGTGTAGTAATTCCTCTGTGGCATGAGGCCTCACGTGTTATGATGGGTGTTATGACGGACGTGGTGTAGTAATTTCCTCACAGATGGTGTTATGAGGGACCTCACGTGGTGTAATAACTCCCTCACAGATGGCGTTATGAGGGACATCACGTGGTGTAGTAATTCCCTCACAGATGGTGTTATGAGGGGCCTGACGTGGTGTAGTAATTCCCTCACAGATGGTGTTATGAGGGACCTCACGTGGTGTAGTAATTCCCTCACAGATGGTGATGAGGGACTTGACGTGGTGTAGTAATTCCCTCACATATGGTGTTATGAGGGACATGTGGTGTAGTAATTCCCTCACAGATGGTGTTATATGAGTGAGGTTTGGTCTTAGGCCTTCCTATCGTAGACGGATTAACACATCGCTGGTTGTTGTTGGGTCTCACGGTCCGTTATCACTGGGTACCTGGGACCTCACTGTGTGAAGGTTAACTTGGGTACGACTGTTACTGTTGAGTTGTTCTCGCTGACTTAAGCACTGTTCACCACTGTTCACCTCTGATTAACACTGGTTCCGTTCCTTTCCTAAATGAAATTGTAACTTCTGGCGAGAACTTGTTGATATTCCGGTGGGGAGGAGGGTTCAGGGGAGGGGGTTGGTATGGGCCAACTTAACAGTTGACCTGGCTGCTCCGAGAGGAGCGCCAGGTACGTCTTGACCCTTCGGTGGTCAAGGGGGTGTGTGCGTGTGTGTTTGTGTGTGTGTGTGTGTGTGTAATAATAATAATAATAATAATAATAATAATTTACGGTTTATTGAAAAAGTTCTGCAGCCCGAAGGCTGAAAATATACATTGGGCATAAATGACTTATTACATACATTGGTGGTTTAACAAAAGCCTTCATTAGAGAAAGGTAAAGGAACATACAGTGAACATACAGATTAATGTAGGTGTTGAACAGCAAAAAATGCAGTGGTAGTGTGAGGGACTCACGTGGTGTAGTATTTCCTCACAGATGGTGTTATGAGGCCTCACCTCACCTCACGTGGTGTAGTAATTCCCTCACAGATGGTGTTATGAGGGGCCTCACGTGGTGTAGTAATTCCCTCACAGATGGTGTTATGAGGGGCCTCACGTGGTGTAGTAATTCCCTCACAGATGGTGTTATGAGGGGCCTCACGTGGTGTAGTAACTCCTTCACATATGGTGTTATGAGGGGCCTCACGTGGTGTAGTAATTCCCTCACAGATGGTGTTATATGAGTGAGGTGTGGTTCCAGGCCTTCCTATCGTAGACGGATTAACACATCGCTGGTAGTTGGGTCTCACGGGCCGTTATCACTGGGTACCTGGGACCTCACTGTGTGAAAGGTCAACTTGGGTACCACTGTTACTGTTGAGTTGTTCTCACTGACTTAAGCACTGTTCACCACTGTTCACCTCTGTTTAACACTGGTTCCATTTCTTTCCTAAATGAAATAGTAACTTCTGGCGTGAACTTGTTGATATTCCGGTGGGGAGGAGGGTTCAGGGGAGGGAGTTGGTATGGGCCAACATAACAGTTGACCTGGCTGCTCCGAGAGGAGCGCCAGGTACGTCTTGACCCTTCGGTGGTCAAGGATGTGTGTGTGTGTGTGTGTGTGTGTGTGTTTATCTATCTATCTTCGATTTCAATAAGGAATTCACTAAATATTACGATACAGGTTTACAATATTAGAAAAATAAACCTTTATTTAATAACACATTAACACAATTAATCCTTAAGTAATAATTTTTTCAACTACCAAATTTTTTCGTGTTTGTTTTATTATTATTATTCCTGAGAGACAGAAATTCCATCTGGCTCACGTAAGTTTGAGCATAAATTACGTAAAAAAAATCTGAACTTTAAAGGATAAACAGAATTTTTTATGACATTCTTCATTATACACGGTTTTATCTCTAACTCAGTGTCGTGGTAGTGAATGGATACCAACTTGATAAATTATACCTTTTCATAATCCATATGGTAAATGACTTTCTTTTTTAAACCGTTAACAAAAAGAACATTCTAATTTTGTCATCTGAACGAAACATTTTGGTAATTAAACGTAAGATAAACAATTGATTCGTCTGACTAGCAATACAGGGTGGTTCATAAGTCGCTTTACTTAGGAGACAATTGTGATTCAAGCACCACCCTGTATAATTTAGGGCTGTGTAAGTCCTTATCATCGCTTTAGAATATTTAAACCCTCTTTACATATGACTTAACATTATACTGTACACCTGAGCCAATCTACATTCTGTCCAGGTAATCATATAAGACTAACGACTGCATTAACTTTTAATAATTATAGAACTGTATCGCTGTTTAGGAGTATTATACCCCGAAGGCAGGCTTATACTATAGAGCCATTGTACTTATTACTAATAAGATTACTTTTTATTGTATTGGAAAAAAAATGTATAAACTTTGCGTAAGGTGAATAATGTATCTGTAGGTGTTGATATTATTATTGTTATTCATAAGGCTTTATTCAGCCAGCCATATGTAAGCTTAGATAAATGGGTAATTATTATTTGATCTGGTATTATCATTAAGTAAGAAGTTTGACTCTACTGTTTTTATTCATTTAGATAAAGTTTGTGACAAAAAAAACACACACACACACACAAAACAAAAACATATTAGGACAAATTAAAAATAACGACGATATAAAAACTTGATTATTAATTTAGCTGTTTTGCTCTTGGGCACACACACGCACACACACGCACACACGCACCCACGCACACGCACATACACACACATACCATTGGTGTATATAATCTTTCGGGTCATTTACTTCATTAGTGTACACCGACAGCAGTTGTGGATTAGAGTAAATTTCCCCCGGGTGGCGTGTACACAAGTTCAGTCGTATGTCAACATTAATCAGCTGGAGCGACCGACACGGGACCCACACCTCTACGTCACGGAGCTATAGTAGCTAATATCGCCTGGTGGACAACGAGACTCGAAGTACTCGGGAGTTTTAACTTTATTTAAATGTGGTTTAGAGATGAATATCGCTTAATGAATAACAAGCTTTTAACACAGGGGTATTTGAGCCTTATTGCAATGAACAATATAGACGAATATCGCATGATGGTCATCAGATTTATATTTGAGGCTCATCCTCTCTAAACGAGGATAAGAGAACGTACTCAGCAGCAGTAGAGTCTTAGGGGAATTCCAACGCCATATTGATTAATGAGATTGTGTTGCTAAATGAATGAGGGAGCCAGATGCTCTTTCTCACCTTAACAACAACATCACCTGTTATATGTATACCCGTATCTGTAGACTGTACCTGTAATACACTAATATAAATACCGATATCTGTTACTTTACTCTTAGCTACTTTTGTACCTGTTGCTGTAACTGTATTTGAACTGTACTTGTAGCTACACCATCACCAATACTGGTACCCATACTCGTGTACCTGCTGCTGTACCCGTATCTGAACTGTACCTGTACCATCACCAACACACGTACCTGCTCCTGTACCTGCCTCTGGTTTTGGAACAGGAATAGCGGGAAATATAATGTTAGTCTGGATATACGTTAAGCCTTAAAGGTAATGTTGTTATTATTTTTCCGGTCAGTTGGAATGTAACGCTTCACTAACCTGTTGCAGTAATGCTATTAACCCGGGTACTGAGCGGAGGATAGAGGTCAGGGTGTAGGTCAGGGTGCAGATAGAGGTCAGGGTGCAGATAGATAGAGGTCAGGGAGGAGGTAGATAGAGGTCAGGGAGGAAGTAGAGGTCAGGGAGCACGTAGATAGAGGCCAGGGTGCAGGTAAAGGTCAGGGTGCAAATAGATAGTGGCCAGGGAGCAGGTGGATAGAGGTCAGGGAGGAGTTAGATAAAAAGGTAAGGGGGCAGGGTAGATGGAGGTCAGGGTGCAGGTAGATAGAGGTCAGGGAGTAGGTAGATATATAGGCTACGTGCCTTAGACCTCTAAAGGTTCAG